>NC_045994.1:3762248-4062248 GCF_010909765.2 Amblyraja radiata
CACCATTCCTCTGCCCACCTGGCTAATTGATCCAGATCCTGCTGCAATCGTTCACAACCATCTTCACTATCTGCAAAACCACTCACTTCTGTATCATCAGCAAACTTGTTAATCTTGCCCTGTTCTGTGAGGTTTCACAGAGTGCTGGAGTAACTCAGCGGGTCAGGCTGAGTATAGAAGTTGGGAGGTCATGTTGCAGTTGCATAAGAAGTTGGTGAGGCTGCATTCAGAGTATTGTGTTCAGTTCTGGGCACCATGTTATAGGAAAGATGTCATCAAACTGGAAAGGGTACAGTGAAGATTTATGAGGATGTTGCCAGGACTAGAGGGCCAGAGCTATTGGGAGAGGTTGAGAAGGCTGGGACTCTATTTCATGGAGCACAGGAGCATGAGGGATGTTCTAATAGAGGTGTATAAAATCATGATTTGAATAGATATGGTTGAGTCTTTTGCCCAGAAGATATTGTTGAGTCTTTTGCCCGGAGTAAGTGAATTGAGGAGCAGAGGACATAAGTTTAAGGTGAAGGGCAAAAGATTTAATAGGAATCTGTGGGTATGTTTTTCACACAAGGGGTGGTAGGTGTATGGAACAAGCTGCCAGAGGAGGTAGTTGAGGCAGGGACTATCGCAACATTTAAGAGACAGTTAGACAGGTACATGGATAGGACAGGTTCGGAGGGATATGGATCAAAGGTGGGCAGGTGGGACTAGTGCAGATGGGACATGCTGGGTCAAAGGGCCTGTTTCCACACTGTATCACTCCATGACTCTATCCTTCCCTCTCAAATCCATTCTCCTGCCTTCTCCCCATTACCTCTGACACCCGTATCAATCAAGAATCTATCAATCTCGTCCTGGAAAATGTCCATTGACTTGACCTCCACAGCTGTCTGTGGCAATGAATTCCACAGTTCACCACCCTCTGACTTAAGAAATTCCTGCTCATCTCCTTCCTAAAGGAATGTCTTTTAATTCTGAGGCTGTGGCCACTGGTCCAAGACTCTCCCACTAGTGGAAACATCCTCTCCAAATCCACTCCATCCAGGTTTTTACCAGGCTGGGGCAGACGGCAACAGCTTCACCCCGTGTCCCAAAGCTTGTGTCCTGTCCTGCATCACCCAAGGCAGCAGAGATGTTATAGGAGAGGGAAAGCACTATAACAAAGTAGCTCACGATGGTTTGGGTAACATTCAGGAATGTCTATGCATGGCACATCATGAATATTACTGAAGAACGGTCTTGACCCGAAATATAATCAATACCTTTTCTCCAGAGATGCTGCCTGACTCACTGGGTTACTCCAGCATTCTGTGATATGTCATCTATCCATATTCTCCACAGATGCTGCCTGACTCACTGAGTTATTCCAGCACTCTGTGATATGTCATCTATCCATGTTCTCCATAGATGTTGCCTGACTCACTGAGTTACTCCAGCATTCTGTGAAACGTCGCCTATTCATATTCTCCGCAGATGCTGCCTGACCCACTGAGTTACTCCAGCACTTTGTGACTATTTTCCCTTCACCCATCTGCCCAAGCCCACTCTCCCCCCTCCTTTCCTATGTTCCTTTCCACCCATAAACCTCTCTCTGCCTTTACATTTCACTCCTCTTTCAAATCTGCTCTACTTATCTACATGCATTTTTCTTCTTCACTTTTTAGTCATAGAATGATGCAGTGTGGAAACAGGCCCTTCAGCCCAACTTGCCCACACCGACCAACATGTCCCATCTAAACTAGTCCCACTCACATGCATTTGGCCCATATCCATCTAAATCTGTCCTATCCATGTACGTGTCCAAATGTCTCTTAAACATTAGGATAGTCCCAGCCTTAACTACCTCCTCTGGCAGCTCGTTACATACACCCAGCACCCTTTGTGTGAAAAAGCTACCTCCTGTTAATTTCTGAAATATTGGTCATAAATCTGGTGCAAAAATGCTCCAAAACAAGGCTCAGAATGGATCAGAGAGCATCTAAAACCCCTGAGCTTCCCGGGCCCTTAAGCGGGCTCTGGACCCCAGCATCGAGGGACTTCACGCTTCACGCTCGTGAAGTGCGCTGCGCGCACATTATTTCACATTAAGTTTTTTGTAATCCTGTCATGCCACCCCCCTTTTTGAAAAGCTTCGTATGGGCCTGCAATACTCTGACAGATGAAGGCCAATGTGCCAAAATCCTTTTTGACCACTTGACTCCACCTTCAAGGAACCATGCACCTGCACTGCAAGATCTCTCTTCTCCACTACACTCCCCAGAGCGCGACCATTCACTGTGTAGGTCCTGCCCATGTTAGACTCCCCAAAATGCAACACCTCACCTTTCTCTATATTTGCCAGTCATCTATATCAGGGACCTCCAAACCTTTCAGCATGAGGGCCACATTATATATTTGGCACATTTTTGCGGGCCGTAGGAAAAAATAATGAAATGGCAGTTTTATAAATTTAATGAACTCAAAAAAGAACTTAAGTAAAACAATTGGAAGAAACTCAAAGCAAAACCTGTAGCCATCAATCAAGGTTAACCAATGAAATCATAGTTTTATGTAACCACATTAATGGGAACGATGAAACTGCTTTATTGTTTTCAAAATTTCATTGAATTGAGGATCCAAATTTGAGGAGCCAATTTAGTTGTGACATACTTCATTCTTGAACATGTTTGTTTACAGAGGTACTGTATATTGTACCAAGATGGACACAAATCTACAAGAAAATTGCTTCAAATTTGGAAACTGCTCAGGCTTCAAAAATGTATAAAACTCAATCAGATTTCTTTCTTTATACTTGTCTTTCAGTCCGTCATCTGCGTGAAGATCAATAATTTCCATTTGAAACCGACTTGGGAGATTTGCAACATTGCAAACAAATGGATTTTGAAAGAGCCTGGATTTCATTTGCTTTGGCATCAAGGTCAGAAAATCACTCCTGAAAATGTTTTCAATCGTAAACTTACTTCATTTACAAATGGGGAAGAAAATTCTGCTTCACTTTCTTCATGAAATTCTTCACACCATGAGAAATTAACAAAATTATAAACGTTCACCTGGCCTTCAAGTAGCATCAGTTTTGCTCTGAATGCCTTGACGAGCAGAAATGGTCACAAATCATTTTTTTTTCGCCTTGAAGCTTCAAATCCAATTGATTCATACGGCTTGTCACATCTGCAAACAATGCCAATTTCCAAAGCCACTCAGCAGCCGATAAAAGCAGTTGAGGATGATTTTTCGCTCTGAGAAATTAATCAATATCCTTTCAGAAAGAACCGCAATAAAACCTTTCCACAATTAAACCACCAAACTGCTGTATAATAAGGCAAGTCAACACTCAGAATCAATTTCTCCTAGAAAATCACAAAACTGGCGATGATTGAGTCCATGTAAAATTCTCCACAGAAGCACCAAGTTTCAAGACACAAGGCATATCAACATGCTTTCCGCACAATGCCGATAAAGTTTGCTACTTAAATACAGACAATAACACAATGGGTTGAGGTAAACCAAACAAGTTTTACTTCAGTTCGTCATGACGGGGGTGGCAGGGATTGCTTCAGCATGTATTCAAGAATACTTGCAGTCCCCCTCGAGTTGCCACTCAAATTAACAAAGACTCACAGGGTCTTATATACTGTTAAAGTCAAGTAGCAGCATAGCAAAAGCATTAGTCATGATGTTCTAATATGTAGCTGTTTTTCTGGGCTAGCTCGTACCAGTCTCTCTTATGAGCCCCGAGTACTTTTCCACTAGTGACACTTGACCCCCTCTCTCTCTCTGCTGTTGCTACTCCCCCCTCTTTGACACGGGCTATTTCACAAAATCTTCAAAGTGTAAGCTACATTCTACACAATCCACATTCCCCTCCCTCCTTTCCAGCATGCAAAAGCGAGCATATATAAAAGCATCAGGTACACAAACTTGTCTGAGATGGGTGAGCCAAAGTTCCTTGGAATCCCTCTTGTTTCCACATTTGTTTCTCATGTGCAGAGGCGTCCCTCTATAATTCCTGAACCTCCCTCATGTCTGGCAAGACCATTCTGTCTATTAGAATCTTTGGTTCTGTGGGGACCAATGTGCAGAATTCGCAAGCTGCCAAGCGGGCCATAATGTCAGCTAGGGCATTCCCCAGAGAGATTGCTTTGTTGTGGCAACTCGAATGGGCATTGCACTTAATAATGGCCATGTGGACTGGGAAAGCTGAGGCTTGCAGTGTGGCAGTGTGTGCAGTCTGAAGAAGGGTCTCAATATGACACGCCGCCAATTCCATCTCTCGAGAGATGCTGCCTCACTCATTGAGTTTCTACAGCTTTTTGTATCTACCAGCCGGCAGGAGTTTGAATTCAGATTGACCAACGGCCGCTGGCATGCAGCAGCACCGGTAGTGCTGCAATCTCTGCGCCCGTGGAGGAGGCGGCGGGTGAGCGGTGTTCCAGTGTGCCCGTCAGTCTGTCAGTCCGGGCCCGGGCTATTGGTGACTGTGCCCGTTTACTTTATCGTAGGAGCTGCTGAGGAGTGACGGGAAATCTACTGTCGTGTCATCTGTGAGAGCGGCGGATGGTCAGTCGGTCACTCCGTCCCACAATCTGGCCTCAACTGAATACTTCATCTTCCTTCTGAGCATGTTGCAAACTGATAGGATCAATACTGGGAACTTTCAACTGTAAATAAAAATATATTTTTATTATTATACTAGACTAAGTGGGACCCGTTAGGTCCGATGTTCACACGGGAGGGCTGGCCCCCAATGCAATATTGCACCTCTCCACCAATTCCAATATTGGTGGCCAGTGGGGGAGGGGGGGCTCTCTGGTGCGTTGGTATGGGTGTTGTGGGCTGAAGGGACTGGTTTTCAGATGACTAGTATGGACATTGTGGGCCAAATGGATTCTTGGGGTGGCAGCTCAGTCACTCAAGCCTGATGAGCTGGCAGCTCACTCATGGCTGGTGGGCTGGCAGTTCACTCACGGCTATTCCTTGAAATTCCATTTCAAGCAGGGTGCAAGGCCACCAAATTCAAAAGCAGTTTCCTACCATTTCAAGCCGGGTGCAAGGCCACCAAATTCAAGTGCGGTTTCTTACCACTTCAAGCAGGGTGCAAGGAAGGCCACCAAATTCAAGTGCAGTTTTATACCACTTCAAGCAGGGTGCAAGGCCACCAAATTCAGGTGCAATATCCTAACACTTCAAGCAGGGTGCAGAGCCACCAAACTCAAGTGCAGTTTCCTACCACTGCAAGCAAGGTGCAAGACCACCAAACTCATGCAGTTTCATGCCACTTCAAGCAGGGTGCAAGGCCACCAAATTCAAGTGCAGCTTCCGACCACTTCAAGCAGGGTGCAAGGCCACCAAATTCAAGCTGCAGTTTTATGCCCTATCAAGCACGGTGCAAGGCCACCAAATTCAAGTGGTTTCATGCCACTTCAAGCAGGGTGCAATGCCACCAAAATCAAGTGCAGTTTAATGCCACCAAGCAGGGTGCAAGGCCACCAAATTCAACTGCAGTTTTGTACCACTTCAAGCAGGGTGCAAAGCCACCAAATTCAATGCAGTTTCATGCCACTTCAAACAGGGTGCAATGTCACGGGAGGGGGCTTGGCCTTTATGGCATGATTGAGAGGAGAGCGATTCTCGATAGTTTTAAAACACTAATAACACTTTTATTTTTCATTTCATCAGGTGCAGAATCCGCTGCACCTGATGAGTGGAGGGGGACTGAGTAAGATGGCGAAAAACTCACAGCCGTAAGTGGTAGCGTTTTATCTAAAACCAATATACAGGAAATTGTCAAGTTCAGACTTTTAATCATTTGCCATTCCAAACCAACCACCACCAACCATTTGCTGTTCTTTATTTCAAACCAACCACCACCGACCATTTGCTGTGTTTTATTTCAAACCAATCACATTTTCATTTTCAAACCACATTAAGGGCACTCAAGGTCAGTAAAACCACACTTACAGATTAGTAGACATGTGTTCAGTGTTATTCACAGCTCAGATTGAGAGACGTGACCCTCTCGCTCCCCCATCTTGCAGAGACTGACTGAGGCACTCAACACTTCTGAGTTTTATAGTCCCTCCGGAAGAAGCGTGGCCTTCAGGAGAGAGAATCTCAACATTTTTTAAACACTAATAACACTTTTATTTTTCATCGATGGGAAAAATTCTCTTGTCCTGCAGTTCAGAAAATTCAAGTGGAATCAGTTTGCATTGGAGCTAAGAAACAGCAAGATCAAAAACCATTGATAGGAATCGAACTGCTAATGGTTGTATAGGGCATGGTGTCAGGTAATTAGAAGGGCATCTAACGGGTAATATAGTAATCATATGGGACTAAAATCAACATGTAGACTGGGCAAACAAATTGAGTTGTAGTAGGCAGCAACCTTTTACCATTTATGGAAATACCTTGGATAAAGGGAGGACAAAGTAATTTTTTTGATATAAGCAAAGTTATGCATGAAAGTAAAAGGAAAGAAGGAAGCTGCAAATGGATATGGATAGGTTATGGGGAAAGAGCGACACAGGAAAAAGAGGAGGGAGGGTATATTGCAATTGGAGAATTCCATGTTTGTAGCATTGGGTTGGAAGATTGTTAGAGTATTGGTAATAGAGTCATAGAGTTATTTAGGATGGAAATGGGCCCTTCAGCTCAACTCGTCCATACCGACCAAGGTGTCATCTAAATTACCCCCATTTGCCCACATCTGGCCCATACGTTTCTAAACGGTCTTCGTCTCAACGTTTCCTATCCAAATGTCCTTTAAATGATGTTCTTCTTCTTCTTGCGTATGACGTGCACAGCCTAAAGTTGTAGGACAACTTGTTCTATTTCATCTTACTTGATTGTTCACGCCGGGTTGATTGCATTCGTCGAAACAGAGTGGACCACATGAAGGTTGCAATCTTCCACCCTTAAATTATGTTAATGTACTTGCAATCCAGCATGTATAAAACTACTTTGAAAGAACATTTCTTTTGTGCATAATGCAGCCTGGTACATCATTCTATTTCTGCTACAACCAAGGAACTGATTGTGGACTTTGGAAGGAGTAGGATGGGGACCCACAGTCCCGTTTATATCAACGGGTCAATGGTTGAAAGGGTCAAGAGCTTCAAATTCCTGGGCGTGCACATCTCAGAAGATCTTTCCTGGTTGGAGAACACTGATACAATTATCAAGAAAGCACATCAGCGCCTCTACTTCCTGAGAAGATTACGGAGAGTTGGTTTGTCAAGGAGGACTCTCTCTAACTTCTACAGGTGCACAGTAGAGAGCATGCTGACCGGTTGCATCGTGGCTTGGTTCGGCAACTTGAGCGCCCTGGAGAGGAAGAGACTACAAAAAGTACTAAACACTGCCCAGTCCATCATCGGCTCTGACCTTCCTTCCATCGAGGGGATTTATCGAAGTCGCTGCCTCAAAAAGGCTGGCAGTATCATCAAAGACCCACACCATCCTGGCCACACTCTCATCTCCCTGCTACCTTCAGGTAGAAGGTACAGGTGCCTGAAGACTGCAACGACCAGGTTCAGGAATAGCTACTTCCCCACAGCCATCAGGCTATTAAACCTGGCTCGGACAAAACTCTGAACATTATAACCCATTATATGTTATTTGCACTTTATCAGTTTATTTATTCATGTGTTTTGTAGTCAATGCATATTATGTTCTGGGTGCTGAAGCAAAGCAAGAATTTCATTGTCCTATCAGGGACACATGACAATAAACTTGAACTTGAACTTGAACTACATGATAGCTATGTGATTTGTGCCGGCCTTTGGTCATTGTTTTGCAAAGAACAGACCTTTGAGAATCCTCCCCAACTTTAGTTCAACAGCTAATCTTTTAAAAAATGGTAACAGCCTATTTATTTCAATATATGCCTCGAGCACACATTTACATCTGAAAGTGAAAATAAAAAAAAGTTTAGGTGTAGTCTTTATGTCCAAATGTTCTTGTGCGTTTATAATATTAGTGCGTGTAATAATGTCAGTGAACCATGATGTAGTGATCTGCTCGGGTATAAAATTGGGGCTGCAGCTGCCCTGATTTGAAACTATCTCAAATACTTGTGGGTTTGAACTTGACCCTTGGTGTTGTAGTCTCAGGCATACTGTTCACATGCAGTAATTCTGGGCCACAGCATTGGGATGACATACCAGCCCATCCTGACCCAAGTATTGTATTGGAAGATGGATGCTACACATATGGGCAGGTCCCATGAGGTGATGTTTATTTTACCCAGTGACCAACATTTGGTGTAATTCATTCTGCGAGATTTTGTTACCACAATGTGCTCTTTACATAGAAACATAGAAACATAGAAAATAGGTGCAGGAGTAGGCCATTTGGCCCTTCAAGCCTACACCGCCATTTAATATGATCATGGCTGATCATCCAACTCGGTATCCTGTACCTGCCTTCTCTCCAGACCCCTTGATCCCTTTAGCCACAAGGGCCACACCTAACTCCCTCTTAAATATAGCCAATGAACTGGCCTCAACTACCTTCTGTGGCAGAGAATTCCAGAGATTCATCGCTCTCTGTGTGAAAAATGTTTTTCTCATCTCGGTCCTAAAAGATTTCCCCCTTATCCTTAAACTGTGACCCCTTGTCCTGGACTTCCCCAACATCGGGAACAATCTTCCTGCATCTAGCCTGTCCAACTCCATATTTGGAATTTTCGCTTTTATTTCACTTCAAGGATTTGGATGTTAATTATATTAAAATCTGTTTAGCAAATGTTGCCTAAAGGCTTCTCCAGATAACCTAAATTACAGCAAGTGTTGGAGATGCAACGATAATTATCTGAATTGTTATTTTTATGTTTTAGCCTTTCTCCTCCATACTACAATGAGAGCCATCTTCCAATTAAAAATCTGCACACAGGCTGATTAAGGGTGACTGGCATATCAGCCAAGACCTGGCAACTGGGGCCGACAGTTAGGATGAAGTGGTATAAAGGATCTATTTCTGTAAATTGAATCTAGTGTTTGAAATCTAGACTTCAAAGCTAATGAAGCTATGGAGATACAGAAACTGCAGATGCTGGAATCTTGAGCTAAACACAAAGTGGTGGAGTAAAGGGCCTGTCCCACTTGGACAACCTAATCCACGAGTTTAGAAGACCCTAGACGAGTTGAAAAAAATGTCAAGGTCGTGTTGACTCGCCAAAGTAAAAGACCTCCTATGACCTCCTACAACTTTGTCTACGACTTCCTATGACCCCCCTGGACCTCAGTCTATCACACCTAGCTACGAGTGGAAAATGATCGCATGATAAAATGATGTCAGGTTTGCATTTTTTCTCGGGCCAGTTACCGACCTACGACTACCTACGACTATCTACGACTACTATCACGACCTACTACGACCTACCTACGATCTACCTACGAGTAAAAAGTATCCGTTTTTTCCATGCCAACCTTTTTTTTACTCGTGGGCATTTTTACAGGCTGGAAAAAACAGCGTGACCTACTTGAGGCCACGAGTACGCGGAGACCACTCACGAGCATGAGGAAGAGTTACGAAGACCTCCTACGACCTCGTGGCGACCATGCTGCGAGTATGAGTCAAGGGCAAACTTGGCAGAGGTCGCCAATTAGGTCATGAAAGTTGGACAAGGGCTTGACTGGCTCAGGTAGCATCTGCAGAGGGAATGGATAAGTGTCATTTCAGGCTGGAATCCTTCTTCAGTCTGAATGTGGTACTGTGAAGGCTGAAAAAACCTGAGAGTTGGACATGGCGATAGATGGATACATGTGAAAGGTGTTTGTTTACAAGATGGGTGGAGTAAACAAAAAGGCTAGAGATGAAACCACAAAAGGGGGTCAGAGAAGGAGAGAAATGGATATATCTGGAAGGGAAGATGAGGGTGGGGCGATGGGAAAAAGGGGAAGAAATATGGGAGAAATGTGTATGCACCAGGATGCAGGGGTGCAGGAATGGGAGAGAGGTTGGAGGTCTTGCTTAAAATTAGAGAATTCAGTGTTCCAACCATTGGGTGTAAGCTACCCAAGAGGAATATGAGTTGCTGTTCCTCCAGTTTTCATGTGGCCTCACTCTGGCAATGGAGGACCCTAAGAACACAAATGTCAAGCTTTGTCACTCCACACATCTGCCAATCAAAACCCCTCACCTATATCCACCCAACACTTAACAGGCTTTGTCCCATCCTCATCTTTCTTTGCCAGCCTTCACCCCCGACTATCTGTCTGCAATTGACCCATGGCCCTCCATATCCTTCCTTTCCATAGATCTGTACAACGTCTTTCTAAAGTAGTGCTTATGCTACTACCATCAGCAGTTGTATCATCAATGAAGATAAGTGAGCCAGTACCTTCAGCAGCCATACATGCCCAGGCCATAACACCTCCACCACCATGTTTCAAAGATGAGGTGGCATGCTTTGGATCTTTGGCAGTTCCTTCTCTCCTCCATACTTTGCTCTTGCCATCACTCTGATATGTTAATCTTCGTCTCATCTGTCTACAAGACATTTTTCCAGAACGGTGGTTGCTCTGTTAAGTATTTCTTGGTAAACTGTAACCTGGCCATTCCTATTTTTGTGGCTAACCAGTGGTTTGCATCTTGTAGCTTCTGTATTTCTGTTCATGAATTCTTCTGCGGACAGTGGTCATTGACAAATCCACACCTGACTCCTGAAGAGTGTTTCTGATCTGTCGGACAGGTGTTAGGGTTTTTTTTCGTTATTATAGAGACAATTCTTATGTCATCAGCTGTGGAGGTCTTCCTTGGCCTGCCAGTCCCTTTGCGATTAGTAAGCTCACCAATGCTCTCTTTCTTCTTAGTGATGTTCCAATCAGTTGATTTTCGTAAGCCTAATGTTTTGCTTTTGTCTCTAACAGTTTTATTCTTGTTTCACGGTCTCATAATGACTTCTTTGACTTTCATTGGCACAACTTTGGTTTTCATGTTGATAAACAGCAATAAAAGTCTCCAAAGGTGATGGGAAGGCCTCCAACCTGACAAACAGTCATCCGCCATTACTTTCTGGTATCTCCCATTCAGCCACTGTTGAATCCTTCTTGCTACTCCACTATTAATACCCAACAATTGATCCTTCTTAACCAACCTTCCATGTGGAACCTTGTCAAAGGCGTTACTGAAGTCCATATAGACAACATCCACCACTTTACCCTCATCAATTTCCCTAGTAACCTCTTCAAAAAATTCAATACGATTATTCAAACATGACCTTCCAGGCACAAATCCATGTTGACTGTTCCTGTTTATCCAGATGATTATATATATTATCTCTAAGTATCCTTTCCATTAATTTGACCACCACTGACGTCAAACTAACAGGTCTATAATTGCTAGGTTTACTCTTAGAACCCTTTTTAAACAATGGAATAACATGCGCAGTGTGCCAATCCTCGGGCACCATTCCCGTTTCTAATGACATCTGAAATATTTCTGACATTGCCCCTTCTATTTCTACACTAACTTCCCTCAGCCCTAGGGAATATCCTGTCAGGACCTGGAAACTTATCCACTTTTATATTTTTCTAAAGTGTCAGTACTTCCTCTTCTTTGATCCTCATAGTTTCCTTAGCTACCATACTTTTCCCTTACCTCACAGAATTCAATATCCTCCTTGGTGAATGCCGAAGAAAAAAAAATTGTTCAATACCTCCCCATCTCTTTTGGCTCTGCAGATAGCTGTCCACTCTGACTCTCTAATGGACCAATTTTATCCCTCATTATCCTTTTGCTATTAATATAGCTGTAGAAACCCTTTGGATTTACTTCCGCCTTACTTGCCTTTTCTAATTTCTTTCTTAAGATTCTTTTTACATTCTTTATACTCCTCAAGCACCTTCATTTACTCCATGCTGCCTATAATTATTGTAGATCTCTCTCTTTTTCCGAACCAAGTGTTCCTCAAAAAATTCCAAAAGATTAGTCAAGTATGATTTCCCCTTCATAAATCCATGCTGACTTTACCTGTCAGAGTCTTGCATTAAAATAATGCATTTTAATCCAACGGTCTTTACTTGCTCCCTGCCATGCTCCTGCCTGCCTTGTATAATGAACATTCTGAAGCTAACCTGTATCAAATTCCACACCACAGCTTTGGATCCCACCTCCCCGCCAATCGAGATTAAACCATTCCAAGTATTAACAGCAAAACTGCCCATCCGGATATTGGTCCCTTTTCAGTTCTGGTGGAACCCGTTCCTCCAGTACAGGTTACTTCTGCTCCAGATGAGATCCCAATGGTCCATAAATTGGAATCCCAGCACTATCTCTTCAGCCGCACACTCATCTATCCTAAACTCCAATTCCTACCCTCAGTAATACGTGGCACTGAGCTAGCAGCCACAGGTCACTATCCACAATGGCCCTGCTTTTGAATCTTTTGCCCAACCCTCACATTCACTCATGTAAGATAAAGAGAATATGAATGTAATGTAAAAGCGGAGGAAAGGAAATAGATCGGGGGGGGGGGGTTAGTGGGAGAAATGAATGTGCTTCCAGCTGTGGCACAGGATAGAGAGATAGGGAAATGGGGTGAGGTGGGTGTTGCTTAAAATTGGAGCTAACACTCATCCCCCATCCTTCCCCCCTCAGTTCCCCGTGCCTCTCCAAGATGCACATCCATTTATTCCACTATCCACTCAATTCCTCCATCCCTTCGCCCAATACCCTTTCCTCAGGCTTTATATTTCACTTATTTTATGTTATTTTATGGATTTTTTGTCTTTTCATATCTGGCCTTTGTCCACCCATCTGCCAATCACAACCCCCCCTCACCTGTGTTCCCCTCTCAGTTGCCAGCATTTATCCCACCACCACCTCTTTTCCAGCTTTCTCTCCCCACTTCAAATAGTCTGAAGAAAGGTTCCAACTCGAAACATCTCTCATTCACGTATTACAGAGAAACTGCCCGACCCGTTGAGTCCTTGAAGCACTTCTGATTTTTAACTAATTGGAGACAGTTGGTTTGTAAGTTTCAAGACTGCACCAACACTGGAGGTGTTGTAGAGAGCGTGGAATCACTCCTAAATATTCCACTGAGCAACAAATCAACCACCAGTTTAAACATTTCTCCCACCCGCCGCCTCACCGACACAGTGTGACTGTAGTGTATAACATGGATTGGGTGCACGGCTGCAACCTTCTAGAATCTTCCAGATCACTGGCATCTGACACCTGTAGGGAAGAAAAAAGGAGCCGGATGAAAAAGCAGCCATTTCCAAGGTTTTCTCCAAGTTAAATGTAATCTCACTTTGAAATAAACATGGCTGTTCCTTTATTGAATCAGGTTAAACAGCAGTGTTGTAATGTTATGCTTACTGCAGTCCAAAAAACGTTAATTCTTTGTTTGCCATTTGTTAGCACATTTTAGAAAATTGTCTAGATTTTGTTGCAGGCAGCCAAAGGCTGATTCATTTGCAGAGTAATGAAGAATGTAATAAAAACAAAAAATCTTCATGTGCTGGAAATCAGACACAAAAACAGAAAATACTGGTAAAACTCAGCATCAGTGGAAAGAGAAACAGTCAACAGTCTGAAGAAGGGTTTCGGCCCGAAACGTTGCCCATTTCCTTCGCCAGTCTGAAGAAGGGTTTTGGCCCGAAACGTTGCCTATTTCCTTCGCTCCATAGATGCTGCTGCACCCACTGAGTTTCTCCAGCATTTTTGTGTACAGTCAACATTTAAGGTCGATGCCCATTCAACAGAATCAGTAACGAGAGAGATGCAAGGTAGTTTTCATTGGATGAGGAGGCGAGGGAAGGATGCGTAAAGCGAAGGGAATTAATGCGATGTGATTAATTGAAATGGCTTCATGACTGCAGTTACCAGCACATTAAGACTCTTTGTCTGGGTAATGAATAGTCAATGTTGTGGTCAGAACAAACAGGCTAGAACTGATGAGTTGGAAAAGAAAATTGACTTGACATGATGAAAATGGAATATTCTGGACATTCTATGCAGGATAGGCAGATTATGTGGAAAGAGACACAGTTAACTTTCCAGATGAGGGACAAGCACCGGTCATCACTCAGAGAAAAATATGACGCATTCCACGTTATACATCACACCATTTACCTGGCACTGAACTAGAAGTTGCAAATTAACCATTTTGAATATGTGCCTGGAATAGAACTTAGATCCCAAATCTTCTGATCTGTGTGCTGCGGAAACATGTTTGTCAGCATACCAATATTTCACAGAAGATAAATGACAGATAAGCGCAGCAAACTCGACTATAGCAGTCGTTTCCTGCCAGCTCAACAGCAAAAAGATATTTTGCAGAGACATGCTGTGCCTCTGCAGAATGTGGCCAGTACTTTTTACATTCAATGTTTAAAATATCAGTGTCACCTTCTCATAAGACCTCTCCTAATTGTGTGTTGGGAACACTGCTTATTGAACATGATCATTTCTGCAAGAGGGTGTGTTATTAGAATACATATATTAAGATTCATAACCAACTGCCTCAAGTCCTCGTGAAAGCCAATCGTGGCCTTTGTTTTGAAAGAGTTCTAAATGTCAACGGTCGGAGAAAATCCATTAAGGTGGTAAATTAGGATTTACCATTTTTAGGATCCCCAAAAAGTTAATCTGCAAGTCGAACCAGTAGTAAGCAAGGCAAATGCAATGGTAACATTTATTTTGAAAGGACTAGAGTATAAAAACAGGAATATAATGCTGTGGCTATTCAATGCACAGGTGTGACCACATTTAGAGTATTGTGAGCAGTTTGAGGCCCCATATCTGAGGAAGGATGTGCTGGCTTTGGAAAGGGTCCAGTGGGGGTTTACAAGAATGATCCCAGGAATGATTGATTAACATCTGATGAGAGTTTGACAGCACTGGGCCTGTACTAGCTGGAGTTTAGGATGAAGGAGGATCCCATTGAAACGTACCGAATAGTGAAAAGCCTGGTTAGAGTGGATGTGGAGAGTATGGTTCCACTAATGGGATAGTTGAGGACCAGTGGCTTTAGCTTCCGAATAAATGGACACATCTTTAGAAAGGTGATGAGAAGGAATTTCTTTAGTCAGTGGATGGTGAATCAGTGGAATTAATTGCCATAGAAGGCTGTGGAGGGCGCCAATGGATATTTTAAGGAAGAGATTGATAGATGCTCGATTAGTACGGGTGTCAGGGTTTATGGGGAGGGGCAGGAGAATGGGCTTGAGAGGGAAAGATAGATCAGCCATGGTTGAATGATGGAGTAGACTTGATGTGCCGAATGTCCTAATTCTGCTCCTATGACTTATGAAATTATGAAACTTCTGAACTATTGCCCTTAATTCAAGGGGTCCGATCCATGGAAGCGTCAAGTTGGAATGGAAAGATCAAATTTCTATTAAATAATTGAAGCAGCAGCTAAAAATGGTAATGATGAAAAATACAGCAAACATAAATAATTATACAGAAACTTCATCCCCAAGTCAGACGTGAACCAGAAGTCGATTGGGCATTATTTTCAACAAATGTTTTATTCTTTATATATAAATGACCGAAACGTACATGTAGATGGGTTTGTGAATGAGTTGGTGGACTACACCAAAATTAGACATTACATATAATGAGGAATTCTGTTAGAAGATCCAGAGGGATCCAGATCAGCTGCAGAAACGGGTTGAGAAATGGCAAGTGGACTTTGAATGCAATAAGAGATTATACAGTTAATGGCAAGATCCTTAACAGCACTGATATACAGAGTGATCTTGGAGTCCAAGTTCATAGTTCGCAGAAGGAGGCAGCACAAGTAGATAAAGAAGGTGGTAAAGATGGTGTACGGTACGCTTGCCTTCATAGCAAGTAGCATTGAATACAAGAGTCAGGAAATCATGATGCCCCTGCGTAGGGCTTTGGTTTGGCCGCATTTGGAGTATTGTGTGCAGGTATGGTTGCCCCATTGCAGGAACTATGTGGAGGTTTTGGAGCGGATGAACAGCAGCTTTACCAGAATGGTGTCTAAATTAGTTTAGTTGTTAGCTTGTAGATGACCTTGCCAGGGAAAAGGAAACTGTGTATTTGGTTTTGTGTAATGAACCGGATTTGATTAGGGAATTTAAGGTAATGGAAGCACTAGGAGATAGTGAAAATAAGGTGATCAAATTCAACCATCAATTTGAGAGGGAGAAGATGAAATTGGATGTGTCAGTAATACTATTGAGGAATGGTGATCACAGAAGCATGAGGCAGGAGATGGCAAAAGTTGATTGGAAAGGGACCTGAGCTGGAGTGACAATGGAACAGCAATGGCAGGAATTTCAGGGGATAATTCAGAAGATGCAGGATCTTTTCATTCCGAAGAGGAAGAAAGATTCTAAGAGGAAAATGAGATGACGGTGGTGACAAGGGAAGTCAGAGACAGTAAAAAACTAAACGAAAAGGGATAACACATTGAAAAGATAAGTAGAAAGCTAGAGAATTAGGAAGCTTTTAAAAAACAACAGAAGGTAACTAAAAAGGCAATATGGGTGAACAGATGAAATATGAATGCAAGCTTGCTAATAATAATAAAGAGGATAGCAAAAGTATCTTCAGATACATAAAGTGTAAGAAAGAGGCAAGAGTGGACATTGGACCACTGGAAAATTATGCTGGAGAAGTGATAATGGGGAATAAAGAAATGGTAGATGAATTGAATACGTTTTTTGCATCAGTCTTCACAGTGGAAGGCACCAGCAATGTGCCTGAAATACAAGAGAGTTAGGAGGTAAAAGTTAGCGTAGTGGCTATTACCAAGGAGAAGGTGCTTGGGAAGCTGAAAGGTCTAAAGGTGGATAAGATGGACTGCACCCCAGGGTTTTGATAGAGGTGGCTTTAGAGATTTGAGGCATTGGTAGTGATATTTCAAGAATCACTAAAATCAGGAATGCTTCCAGTCGATAGGAAAATTGTAAATATTACTCCGCTATTCAATACTGGAGCAAAAAAAGTGGAAACACTTGTCCGGTTATCCTGACTTCAGTGGTTGGTAAGATTAGCGAGTCCATTACAAAGGATGAGGATTATACGTACAGTACTTAAAAACACATGATAAAATAAGCCGAAGTTAGCATGGTTTGGTGAAAAGGAGATCTAGCCTGGCGAGCCTGTTGGAATTCTTTGAGGGATTAACTAGCAGGATAGACAAAGGAAAGTCAGTGAATGTTGTTTACCGGGATTTTGAGAAGGCCTTTGATAAAGTGCCATGCGTGAAGCTGCGAAAGATGATGAGAGCCCATGGCATCAGGGATTGAGGGAAGATACTAGCATGGATAGCAGGTTGGCTGGAGGACAGAAGGCAAAGAGTAGCAATATAGGTGGCTTTTTCTGGTTGGCTGCCAGTGACTAGCGGTGTTGCGTCTACTAGGTGGAGTGACAGGTCGTGCAGAGAAAGCAGGGCCTCTGCAGACGGACGTAGACTGGTTGGGAGAGAGGGTAATGAAGTGGCAGATGGAATACAGTGTAGCAACGTGTTGACTCATGCATTTGATCATAGGAATAAAGGCGTAGACTATTTTCGAAATGGGGAGAGAATTTCGAAGTGCCCTGGGAGTGCTGGTGCAGAATTCCCAAAAGGATGCAAGTTCAATTGGAGAATGGCGGGGATGAAGTTTCTGTATAATTATTTATGTTCACTGTACTTTTTATCATCACTATGTTTTGCTGATGTTCATAAGTTACAAGAGCAGAATTAGGCCATTCGGCCCATCAAGTCTACTCCGCTATTCAATCATGGCTGACCTATCTTTCCCTCTCAATCCCATTCTCCTGTCTTCTCCCCATAACCTCTAACACCCATCCTAATCAAGAATCTCTCAATTTCCGCCTTTAAAATATCGATTGAATTGGCCTCCTCAGCCTCTGGTTGTCAGGGGTGCTTTTGCTATTCCTTCCTGCCAGTTGGCTGAGCCAGTCAGGGCTTCACCTCCCTCTAGTGTTGAGAGGGGCTATTGCCAATGCAGGGCCCCAAGCGATGGCTTGTACAGCTTGTTCCTTCAGCACATTCAATAATTTCCTCATTAGTTTGGGCGGCCTAAGGTACCACTGCACCCTGGTCCACAGCTCCGCAACTTCCTCACAGTTATGCCGGTCTGGCTGGAGCCAACAAGTGGCGAGACTCCTTAGTTGGGGCAGCTCAGGTCAGGGAGGTTTGTTGGGGTGGTATTTCCAGTCATGGAATTGTGCCATGACCACGAGGGAGAGGCCAACACATTGCAGTACCTCTGTCTTGGTGGCATCACAGTCTGTAGTCATTGCACAGTAGGTGATAAATAAGCCTGCCGGGTCTCACCACTCAGGTATGGAGCCAAGATGTGCATCCAATTTCTGACACCACCATCCTTCCCTCTCAGCAGTCAGTTGAAATGCGTTTAAAAATGCTTAGGCATGCTTGCACATGCACCCCAGGGCAATGTTTTTTTTTTTTTTTTAATTTCAAAATAAACTTTATTCAATTGATAAATATATACAATTCCTTAACCATTCGAAGAAACAAAATTCATCCGACATTTTCGGAGACTATACAAATTTTTCCAGTACAATTTTTTTTTACATTTGTCAATATTTCACCAAACAGTCCCCCACCCGTGCCACTCTGTGGCCCCTGTCCAAGTAATAAATATATACAATGTGTACACAGTGCGGAAATTCCATCTGACATTTTCGTCGGCTATAGAGATTGTTCAATACCGTTTATAAGTCTTTTAAATTCCACAAAAATGTCCCCCACCCGTGCCACTCATGTGGCCCCCTGGCGTGGGATACCTTCCCTTAATTTAATTTGAGGGGCGTCTCAACCATACCGTGCCCCCCATGTCCAGCAGCGGAAGGACCCCAGACTGTGGCCCTCCCCCACCGAGCCTTGGCGTTGGCTGCAGCAAGCTTCAGCGAGTCCCTTAGCATGTACTCCTGCACTCTGCAGTGGGCCAGTCGGCAACATTCCCTGACGGACATCTCGCTCTGCTGGGTGGTGAGCAACGCTCGGGCAGACCAAAGAGCGTCTTTCACCGAGTTGATGACCCTCCAGCAGCACTTGATGTTAGCCTCCGAATGTGTCCCTGGGAACAGTCCGTAAATCACAGAGTCCTCTGTGACGGAGCTGTTCGGGATAAATCGTTCCAGGGACCCTTTCATACCTCTCCAGACTCTTTTTGCAAATCCACACTCTGCAAAGAGGTGGGCAACCGTCTCCTCTCCATAGCAGCCGTCCCGAGGGCAGCGTGCGCTGGTAGTGAGGTTCCGACGATGCAGGAAGGATCTGACTGGGAGGGCTCCCCTCACCGCCAGCCAAGCCAGGTCTTGGTGCTTGTTGGTCAGTTCTGGTGATGAGGCATTTTGCCAGACAAGCTGGGCAGTCTGCTCTGGGAACCACGCCACCGGATCCATCGAGTCCTTTCCCTGCAGTGCCTGCAGGACATTCCGTGCTGACCACTGCCCGATGGACTTGTGGTCAAAGGTGTTGGACCAGAAGAACCTTTCCACAGACGACAGATGGGGCGGCAATGTCCAGCTGACTGGCACATTGCGTGGCATCTGCGCCAGGCCCATCCTTCACAACACCGGGGACAGGTAGAACCTCAGCAGGTAGTGACACTTAGTGCCCACGTGCCTTGGCTCTACACTCCACCTGATGCAGCCACACACAAATGTGGCCATCAGGATGAGGGCGACGTTGGGCACGCTTTTACCCCCGTTGTCTGCCGACTTGTACATTGTGACCCGTCGCACCCGGTCCATCCTCGATCCCCAGATGAACTGGAAGACGGCCCGGGTAATCCCCGTGGCGTAGGAGGGAGGGACAGGCCACACTTGTGCCAAGTACAGCAGCCCCGAGAGCACCTCACACCTGATGACCAAATTTTTCTCGGTTATGGAGAGGGAGCGTTGCCTCCACAGCTCCAGCTTCCTCCCCACCTTGGCTATCCGCTCCAGCCAATTCTTGTTACTCGACTCAGCCCCCCCGAACCAGATCCCCAGCACCTTCAAGAAGTCAGGCTTGATGGTGAAGGGGATGGAAGATCGGTCGGGCCAGTTGCCAAAGAGCATGGCCTCGCTCTTCCTGCGGTTCACCCTGGCTCCCGTGGCCGACTCAAACTGGTCACAGATGCTGATCAATCTGCGGACCGACCTTGGATCCGAGCAGAAGACGGCGACATCGTCCATGTACAGGGCGGTCTTGACCTGAAGGCCCCCACTGCCTGGCAATGTCACTCCTCTTATGCTCGCATCCTTCCTGATGGACTCGGCAAAAGGTTCAATACAGCAGACAAACAAGACAGGAGAGAGAGGGCAACCCTGCCTGACTCCAGACCTTACAGGGAAACTGTCTGATTCCCACCCATTGATTTGGACTGCACTACGGATGTTGGTGTAGAGCAGTTTGATCCAATTTCGGATTCCCTCCCCAAAACCCATTTTGGAGAGCACGTCCCTCATGTACGTGTGCGATATCCTGTCGAAGGCCTTCTCCTGGTCCAAGCTGACTAGGCAGGCATCCACCCGTCTGTCCTGCACGTAGGCGATGGTATCTCTCAGCAGCGCTAGGCTGTCTGAGATTTTCCTGCCAGGTACAGTACAGGTTTGGTCCGGGTGGGTCACCCGTCCCAGAGCAGACTTGATCCAGTTGGCGATGGCCTTAGACAGGATCTTGTAATCTACATTCAACAATGTTATGGGTCTCCAATTCTTTATATCCTTCATCTCCCCCTTCTGCTTGTAGATTAGGGTGATGCTGCCCTTCCTCATGGAGTCTGACATGCTGCCGGCTAGAAGCATGTCTTGGAGTCCAATTTCATTGTTTACAGAAGGTGGCAGCAGAAGTACACAAGGTGGTAAAGGAGATAAATAGTAAGATTAAACGAGAACTTACCAGTTCGAAGTTTGATCTGTATTTTATGAGGAGTTACGATGAGGGATTACGTGAAGAACCCGTCCAGCAACATACTTCAAAGCAGCGGTGTGGAATCACAGAAAGTAAACAATAATTGAAATAAACATAGTAAAGAAAAGGAGAACTTAAATACCAGCTGATCTCTATGATTGAGAGTGGGAGCGGAGGGCACGTAATCCCTCATCGTAACTCCTCATAAAATACAGATCAAACTTCGAACTGGTAAGTTCTCGTTTAATCTTACTATTTTACTTCGGAGTCACGTGAGTGACTACGTGAAGATTTTAAAGCTCTGTAATTTCAAACCGTGTAACAGTTCATACTTCACTCACTGCCGAAGTCATTCGAGGGAGGAAGTATGTTATCGTAATCAACCATGAATCTGTTTGTAAAAACAATAATGGTGTTTATTAAACAATAACAAAAACAAAATTGCTCCCCCGGGCTTAAATTATATATTTGCAGATTCTAACATTTTTTCTGCAAACGATGCAGGTTCTGCCAGCGGCTTGTTATAAAATGTTTGAAACGTTTTTTCCCCAGACCACCCCGCTGTAGCCAGGATGTGGTCCATAGGTACGTCCATCCTCTTAGCCGCCGATGTGGATGCTGCCCTGGTGGAGTGAGATTTATACACGTTAGTATTTACATCAGCGGCTTTCAGCACCTGCTTGAGCCATCTTGAAATAGTTTGGCTCGTCACCCGACCATGAGGTTTCTTGTGGCTGACCCATAAGGCTTTTTCTCTCCCTTTTGTCAATATAGTTCAATAAGTGGGTCATGACACATAACCGTGGTTCAGGTGGGTAAGCCCGGAATTCCATGACTGGGCCTGATGTTCCCGGCCTGCTCTGTTTGACCAGCCCCTGGATGGTAAATGAGATACGGTCTGGTGTTACAACCATGTTGTCTAATCGTAGTAGATGGAGGGACTGGACTCTTTGTGCTGTGACAAGTGTCATCAGCATGACCGTCTTCGGGGTTAGTTGTTCCAGGGTGAGGGACCTGGCTGGTGACCATCCCCTAAGGTATGTCAGGACCACATTGACATCCCAGATTTGGGTGTACCTAGGTCTGGGGGGATTAGAGTTAAATATGCCACTCATGAGCTTGATCACCAGCGGGTGGGACCCCATGGCCTGTTGTCCTGGTGCCTGAATTAAATAGGCTGACAGAGCACTTCTGGCTGTATTAATGGCGCTGTAGCTGAGTCCTTCATTGTGGTGAAGGCCTGCCAGGAACTCCAGTACATTGGTTACAGTTGTAGTTGAATAAGTGGTTCCTGTGTTCAAACAGTATCTTTCCCACTTCTTGATGTTTGACAAGTATTGTTTCCTTGTGGATATGCGGTGGGATGCTGTTGTCGTGTTGATAGTGTTTTCTGACAATCCCAGGCCCAGCAGAGGCCTTTTCAAAATCTGCAACCCAGGAATTTAATTTTATCGTGGCATGGGTGGCTTATGCCTGATACCAGGTGAGTTAACAAGTCTGGGCGACTGGGAAAAGTCATTGGGGTCTCGACGACCATGTCGAGGACCACTGGGAACAATGGCTGTGTAGGCCAGTCGGGTACTATCAAAATACCTGAAGCAGAGTCCATCTGTATTTTGTGTAGTACCCGACTGATGAGGCAGCAGGGAGGAAAAGCATAAAAGAAGAATTTTCTCCAGTCCAGCGCGAACGCATCTATCGCTGCTGCCTCAGGGTCTGGTTCCCAAGCGACATACATTGGAACCTGGTGAGTTAGTCTGGATGCAAATAGCTCGTTATCTGGCGTGCCATATTGCTTTGTAATTTTAGCAAATGCTTTGGGATTTAACATCCATTCGGTGTTATCATTGCATTTGCGTGACCTGGTGTCTGCCACTGTATTTAGCTTACCTGGTTGGTAAGTTGCTGATAGCCAAATATGTCTATCGACACACCATTGCCAGATTGTGTTGACCAAATTGTCACATGATATCGATTTTATACCGCCCATATGGTTAATATAGGCCACCATCCGGAAGTGGCGGCGCTGGGAACGGCTGCGGCTCGCCTGCAGTCCGTTTGTCTTTTACTTTTTTGTGTTGTTTTTTTCGTTTTGTCTAGTTACGTTTTTGGTTTTTAGGTCGTGTTTATGTTGGGGGGGGGGGGTGAAACGGGGCTTGCTGTCTCTCCCTTCGGGAGAATACGACCTTTTTGTCGTATCCCCCTTCTCTGCCTCCGTCTACGCTGAGGCCTAATGGCGGAGCTGGCGACCTCGGGACTCTGGAGGCAGCTGACAGGACTCGTCCTGAGCTCGCTCCCGTGAGGGTGGCCCAGCCCGGGGCTGGAACGGCACTCCCGTCGGAGTGGCCCAGCCCGAGGGTGGAACGGCACTCCCGTCGGAGTGGCCCAGCCCGAGGGAGAACGGCACTCCCGTCGGAGTGGCCCAGCCCGAGGGAGAACGGCACTCCCGTCGGAGTGGCCCAGCCCGAGGGAGAACGGTACTCACGTGAGGGCGATCCGGCTCGGGGCTGGAACGGTGCTCTGGTGGCTGGGACGACGTTCTGGCGGCGGTGACCTGAGTCCTGGGTTCAGCCGCGGGCCAGCGGCTGCGTGTGCTGGACTGGAGGGCGGCAGCTTCGACCACCCCCGGGCCGCGGTGTTTGAACCGACCCGTTTGCGGGGTTCGGTGAGCCGCGGGACTGTTGTGCCATCGCCCGGTGGGGAATCGCCTCAGCGCAGAGGGAGAAGAGGAGGGAAGAGACAGTAACCCTAAGATTTTTGCCTCCACCACAGTGAGGAGGTGCTTGGAGGATACACTGTGGTGGTGTTAATTTGTGTTTATTGTTGTTTATTATTGTATGATTGTATGTATGACTGCAGGCACGAAATTTCGTTCAGACCGTAAGGTCTGAATGACAATAAAGGTATTCAATTCAATTCAATTCAATTATCTATTTGTAAACGAACATGCAAGTGATGCATATTTGTTGAATATGCTTTTAAGCCATAAAATGCACCCAACATTTCCAGATAATTTATGCCCAGTGTATGTAGTAAAGATGACTCTAGATTAGTCCATCTACCACCTGTGCTGGATATAGTATTAGTTGCTCCCCAGCCTTGAGCACTGGCATCTGTTTGAATAATTAACGTTGGGTTAATGATGATGATAGGGCTGGAACTATGCCAAACGTTCCCTACCCACCACTTTAACTCTGATATTGCTTCAATGGGAAATTTCATGACTCGGTCAAAGTGACCTGCATGTCGTTTTAACGCCTGCTCTTTTGCACTTTGTAAGTTTTGATAGTGCAGAGGTCCAAATTGTGTAGCTGGAAATTATGCTACCATTTTTCCAATTACTCTTGCCACTTGTCGAATGGTTGGTCGATCGTTGACCATTAAATTGTTACATGTTTGTGCCAATTCTGCTGCTTTCTCTTTTGGCAACATTACAGACATGTGGACTGAGTTAATTGTGAATCCCAGATAGTCCATGGTTGTGAATGACGTCAACTTAGATTTATCAGGATGTAAGACAAATCCCAAGGTTTCAAACAATTGTTTGGTAGCTGACACAGCTGATATAGCCAAATCCATGGTTTTGCCTACTATTAAGATATCATCAAGATATGCCATGACAATATGTTTCTGTTTTCTTAATATTGCCAAGGCTGGTTTTAATATCTTGGTCAATAATCTTGGGGCTGATGTTAACTCATTAGGCAACACTTTAAACTGCCATTGTTGCCCCATCCAGGTAAATTTCAGGTATCTGCGATGATCCTTTTGAATGGGTACTGAATAGTAAGCATCTTTAAGGTCGATGCTTCCCATGAAGTATCCTTTGGAAATCAGTTGTTTGGCAGTTACAAATGTTTCCATTTTGAAATGTATATACTTAACAAACATATTTAGTGAAGTTAAGTCAATGATGATGCGACATCCACCATCTTTTTTAGTTTTAGTGAATATATTTGAGACAAATTCCAAGGGTTCATGTTTGATTTTTTCAATGATACCCTTTGTGAGTAGCCTCACCAGTTCTGCTTGACCCTCTAGTTTTTCTTTAACTGAGAGGGTAAAGACCCTTTGGGGTGTATGCTGAACTGGTGGCATGTTTTCTTGAACAAATTCTATTTTGTATCCACGAATGCTGTTGAGTATATATTTATCATTCGTGATAGACCTCTATGCTTCCACAAACAGGTGTAATCTCCCCCCTGTTAGTATAGATCCCCCACTTTTTATATGCTGGTAGGAACCAGACTCCATGGTTATGGGTGTTTCTTCTGTTTCGTCATTGGACGATGTGTTGTCTGATGTGCTGCGGATGGGGGTGGCGCATTTTCCATCGGGTCAGCTCTGGGCCCTTGCCTAAAAAAGGCTTTCGGGGATAATGTGTGGACCCCGAGCTTTCACCAGTCCCATGAGGCTGACGTCGACTGGTTGACGCGGTGGGGTACTGCCGTCTGGGTTTTGTGGGTCTGCTCGTTCCGGGGCCTGCCCTCATGAGGCCAAATGTTTTGGACTCTTCTTCCAGGTCCTTCACTTTTTTAGAGAGGCCCTTACCGAAGAGCAGGATTTGTGGCTCTGAGGCCGGTGTTTTGCACAACCCTGCGAATTTCGGGTTGAGGGCAGGTCTTATTATCTCCTTAAGGAGGTTGTTGATCTTGAATTGGGTGTTGCACAGCAGAGCTAATGTATCTTGCTGGTTTGTGGTCATTTCCACCCCATCCACGGAACGAGCATAAGAAGTGATAGCTGACGTCAGGAGCCTGAGAATCCGCTGTAATTTTAATTCTTGGTTGCGGATGTTCTGCCCAACGTGCCCCCAGATTTGGCTGTTGACGGCCGGCATGTTGAGCGAGGCGCAATTTTCTGGGGCCGAATACAGCTCTAATGCCTCATTGACTACCTGCTCTTGTAGGGGTTTGAAGGACAGGTAGTCTATAATGGCCGCCAGTTTTGGCTCTAATGGCCGTCCTGCTCGTGGAGCTGCCACGTAGCGGTTGACCACACCCAGCAGCTCTTCCTGGTCCAGTATCCCAAGCGTACTCCCGACATCTTCAGCCAGTGACCCCTCTTCTTGACCAGCCCAGCCCTGGTCGCCAACGCTGCCCTCGGCTGAGGGAGAAGCGATGGCCAGTGCCTTGTGAGGCACTGTGGCGGGAGTGCCTGAACTCCCTTGGCGAGACTGCTCCAGCTCCCGAAGCAAGTCTCGCTGGAGCATTTGTTCCATGAGCCGCTCCATGCGGCTCAGGCGACTGTCTCTGCCGCTCTCGGGCGGTGAGACGTCCTCGTCGGAGGTGTCGGTCATTACCGGCCGGTTTGTCTTCCGTGTTGATTTACTTCCAGCCCGCTGCTCAGGCTGCGCTAGCGGGACTGGGCTCGGCTCGGTGTCAGGAATAGGGTGTGCGGTCCTGCCGCCTCTCGCCCCGCACTGATGGAACGCTCCTCTGTTGGAGTCAAACGGGGGCGGCGGTCTTTTTTGCTTGCCTTGTTTTGCTCATGTTTCCAGTTGTCTCGACCTGGTGAGACAAAGCAAAGCAACATTTTTCGAAATATGACCTCAGAATAAACTTACCTGACGGTCCGTCTTTTTTAAGCTGTAGCGGGAGCGCCCTGTACTCCCGTTCGTCACTGTTGCACGGCGTGAATGCTCATGTCGCGCATGCGTGCTGGACGGGTTCTTCACGTAGTCACTCACGTGACTCCGAAGTAAAATTGTGTGCTTGCCTGCATTGCAAGGGGGATTGAATACAAGAGTCTGGAAGTCACGATGCAGCTGTATAGGACTTTGGTTAGGCCACATTCGAAGTATTGTCTACAGTTCTGATCGCCCCACTACCGGAAAAATAGTTCATAAGATGTGGAGGTTTTCGAGAGGGTGCAGAGGAGATTTACCAGAATGCTACCTGATTAGTTTAGTTTAGTTTATTATTGTTACATACACTCAGGAACAGTGAAAAGCTTTTTGTTGCATGCCATCCAGTCCACGGAAAAACTATACATGATTACAATCATGGTGTCCACAGTGTAGAGGTACAAGATAAAGGGGGCAACATTCAGTGCAAGAAAAAGTCTGATAATGTTTATTAAAGATAGTTCAAAGGTCTCCAATGTGGTAGATGGGAGGTCAGGACTGCACTCTCTCTGGTGAAAGGACTTTCCAGTTGCCAGTTGTCAGGGTTTCAACGACTTGAATTTGCTTCGTTGGAATGTCAAAGGTTGAGGGGGACTTGATAGAAGTAAACAAAATTATGAGAGGCATGGATAGGGTAGTTGGTCACAACCTTTTATCCAAAGGTGGAAAAGTCCAACACTAGAGGTCACAGCTACAAGGTGGGGTGTCTTAGAGTATCTCCGAGTCATACAGCAAAGAAACAGGCCCTTTGACCCAGCTGGCCCATGACAACCAAGGTGCCACATCTACACTTGGCCATGTTTGGCCCATATCCCTCTTAAATTTTCCTTTCCATGTACCTGTGCGTATGTCTTTAAATGTATTGTTTCTGCCTCAATTACAGTACCTCCACCGGCAGCTCATCTCTTGTGCCCATCACCCTGTGTTTGGAAAACGTTCCCCTTCAAGTCAAGTCACTTTTATTTCTATAGCACATTTAAAAAACAACTCTCGTTGGCCAAAGTGATTTACATTGGTGGATGTATTACCGTTATACAACATTGATTCATAGATTAAGTAAATACATAAATACATACATATAGCCCTCTCACCATCAACCTAATCCCTTGGTTCTTGATTCCCCTATACTGGGTAATAGACTATCCATCCTATCCCCTCATGATCATATACAACTCTATAATATCACCTCACATCCATGCACTCTCCACAGAATACAGTCCTAGCCTGCCCAATCGGTCCTTATAGCTCAGTCCCTCCAGACCTGACAACATCCTTGTTCAGGTAAATCTCTACATTATTTCTAGTTTAACAACATCTTCTATAGCTGGGTAACCAACTCTGATCACAATACTACAACTGTGGCCTCACTAGTACCTTGTACAGTTGTAACATCCAAACTTCTACCCACAAAATCCTGATTGATGAAGGCCAAAGTGCCAAAATCCTTTTTGCCCAGCTTATCAACCTGTGCTACCAATTTCAATGAACTATTCACGTGCATTCCGAGATCTCTGTTCTGCAAAACTCCCCAGTCCTGATATTTATAGTGAAGATCCCGCCCAGATTAGAGTTCCCGAAATGCTGTACCTCACATTTATCTGCATTCAACTCTATTAACGATTATTCTGCCCCTTGCCAACTGATCAAGATCCTGCTGCACTTTTTGACAACTATTTTCACTGTCTACAATACCAGCCACTTTAATGTAATCTGCAAATTTACTTACCATGCCTTGTAGGTTCACATCCAAATTGTTGATGTAAACCACAAACAGCAGTGGATCCAGCACCAATCCTTGAGGCACGTCACTAATGAGAGTCCTCAAGTCCAAAAAACAATGTTCCACCATCACCCTCTGTTTCCTGCCATGAAAACAATTTTCTATCCAGGCCATTAGCTATCTTTGGATCCCATGCGATCTAACCTTCCAGAACAGCCTACCATGCGGTACCTCATCAAATGCCTTGCTGAAATCTATGTAGAAAATGTCTACAGCTCTGCCATCAACCTATATGGTCACATAGAGTCATAGAGTCATACAGTGATACAGTGTGGACACAGGCCCTTCAGCCCAACTTGCCCACCCCGGCCAAAAATGTCCCAGCTACACTAGTCCCACTTGCTTGCGCTTGGTCTATCTCCCTCCAAACCTGTCTTATCCATGTACCTGTCTAAATCTTTTCCCCTTCACCTTGAACCTATGACATCTGGTCCACGATTCCCATACTCTGGGCAAGAGACAGTGCATCTCCTGATCTATTCCTCTCATGATTGTGTACACCTCTATAAGATCACCCTACTAAACCTCCCTCTATAGCTCGCACCCCCCAGTCCTGGCAATGTCCTCGTAAATATTTTGTGAACCTATTCAAGCTTGACATTATCTTTCCTATAACACGGTGCCCAGAACTGAACACAATATTCTAAATGTGGTCTCACCAACATCTTATACACTGCAACATGACCTCCCAACTTCTATACTCAATACTCTGACTGATGAAGGCCAAAGTGCCAAAAGCCTTTTTGACCACCCTACCTACCTGCGAGTCAACCTTCAAGGAACCGTGCACATGTACTCCTAGATCCCTCTGCTCTACAACACTACCCAGAGGCCTACCATTTACTGTGTAGGTCCTGACCTAGTTCGACATCCCAAAATGCAACACCTCACACTTCTCAGTATTGAATTCCATCAACCATTCTTCCGCCCACCTGGCCAATTGATCCAGACGTGTACAAGAAGGATGAGTTGCACCTGAACTGGAAGGGAACAAATATCCAGGCAAGCAGGTTGGCTCTACTATATGGGTGGGTTTACACTATATGGGGTGATCCACAGAGGTCACATGCACTCCCTGTCTATTTCCTTTTCTCATGCTCACCCACCCTCTCTCTTCCTGGACCATGGGAATTATACTGTAACTTCACAACACATCTTTATCAAAGAAGCTCTCATTCTACTGGATAGTCCAAAGGTCATCCAGATGCATGTTTTGCTTCCTAACACAGTCCTTAACAAGCTGCACCTGGACACAATAACTACAGGTATAATCGTCACGGTCACCAGCAGATTTCCTACCGTCCTACATCCTGATTGAGGAGTATTGAACCAATTTACCTGCCACCTCCACTGCACTCACGCAAGAAAGAAAAAAACAATCACAAGACTCACACACAAGTTTACGTTATTCTCGTAATCAACTTGCCCCCACCTGCCCCCCCCCCCCACACACACACAGCACATGCCTCTCCCCCACATACAGTACTTGCCGCCCCCCCCCCCAACACAGCATCTGACACACCGCCCTTCCCATTAATGCACAATCTTTTATCTAGGGTAGGGAAATCAATAACCAGATGACAAAGGTTTAGGGTGACAGGGAAAAATTCATTAGAAATCCAAGGGACAACCTTTTTACTCAGAGAATGGTGGGTTTTCTGTTACGAGCTGCCAGAGGAGGTACAGTAGCTGTGGCAGGGACTATAACAGCATTTAAAAGACACGTGGAGAGATACATGAAAGGAAAGATTTAGAGCCATATGGGTCAAATGTGTGCAAATGAGACTAGCTTAGATGGGGCAATTTGGTGAACATGGACAATTGGGGCTGTCGAGCCTGTTTCCATGCTGTATGACTCTATGACAGATGGATAACTTGCCCCATGTGATGCTGCTAAACAAGATGAGAGTGCAAGGTATTAGAGGGAAGATACCTGCATGGATAGCAGGTTGGCTGAATGGCAGAAGGCAAAGAGTGGGAAAAAGGGACTTTTTGTGATAGGCTACTGGTGACTAGTTGTGTACTGTTGGGGTCGGGGTTGAGGCCGCTGCTCTTCACATAGTTTATCAATGATTTGGATGAGGAAATTGATGGAAATTTGGCCGTTTCCAGATGATACAAAGATAGGTGGAGGAGTAGCTAATGTAGAGGAAGCAGGGAGTCTGCAGAAGGACTTGGACAGGTTGGAAGTTTTACTGACTGTCAAGTCAAGTCAAGTCAAGAGAGTTTATTGTCATGTGTCCCAGATAAGACAATGAAATTCGAGCTTTGCTTCAGCACAACAGAACATAGTAGGCATGAATACAGAACATATCAGTGAGTCCATATACCATTATATAAATATATACACACATCAATAAATAAGCAGATAAAGTGCAAATAAACAGATAATGGTCTATTAATGTTCAGAGATTTGTTACAGTTGAGTTTAATAGTCTGATGGCTGTGGGGAAGAAGCTGTTCATGAACCTGGACGTTGTAGTCTTCAGGCTCCTGTACCTTCTACCTGAAGGCAGCAGGGAGATTAGTGAGTGACCAGGATGGGCCAAATGGCCTAATTCTGCTCCTATGACATGTACATAAAAACTTGAGAGTATGAAGTATTTTTGTTCTCTTCTACATTGTAAACTGTGATGAAGGGCATAATAAAAATGAATTAAATCTGCATTCAGCATGGTGTGGTATTTTCAGTCGGCTGCTGAGAGGGCGGGTGGGCTGGGTGCTCTGAACTGTTTGCAAATTGCCAAAGCACCTGGTGGTGGAAGGATGTAAATGAGAAGAGCACCCACATGGTCTGGATCACACTGTGGACACTGGGATCAACCATCTCCTCGCTGACGGTAAGCTTCTTTAACTGTCTGCTTCTTGGATGCAGGTATCGGCTCGGTGGCACGTTTCCGTTTCAAATTCAATAGATAATAGAGAATAGGTGCAGGAGTAGACCATTCGGCCCTTTGAGCCAGCACCGCCATTTACTGTGATCATGGCTGATCATCCACAATCAATACCCCGTTCCTGCCTTCTCACTATATCCCTTGACACTGCTATCTTTAAGAGCACTATCTAACTCTCTCTTGAAAGCATCCAGAGAATTGGCCTCCACTGCCTTCTCAGGTAGAGATTTCCACAGATTCACAACACTCTGGGTGAAAACGTTTTTCCTCATCTCCAATCTAATGGCTTACCCTTTATTCTTAAACTGTGGCCCCTGGTTCTGGACTCCCCCAACATCGGGAACATGTATCCTGCCTCTAGCGTGTCCAAACCCTTAATAATATTTTCTGTTTCAATAAGAATCCCTCTCATCCTTCTAAACTCCAGAGTGTACAAGCCCAGCCACTCCATTCTATCAACATATGACAGTCTGCCATCCCAGGAGATAACCTCATGAACCTACTCTGCACTCCCTCAATAGCAAGAATGTCTTTCCACAGATTTGTCCAGAAAACTGCACACAATACTCCAGGTGTGGTCTCACTATCGCCCTGTACAACTGCAGAACGACCTATTTGCTCCAATACTCAACTCCTCTTGTTATGAAGGCCAACATGCCATCTGCTTTCTTCACTGCCTGCTGTACCTGCATGCTTACTTCAGTGACTAATGAACAAAGACCCCAAGATCTCATTGTGCTTCCCCTTTCCCCAACTTGTCATCATTCAGTTAATATTCTGCCTTCTTGTTTTTGCCACCTAAGTGGATAACCTCACATTTATCCACATTACACTGCATCTGCCATGCACCTGCCCACTCACCCAACCTGACCAAGTCACCCTGCAATCTCATAGCATCCTCCTCACAGTTCACACGGCCACCCAGCTATGTGTCATCTGCAAATTTGTTAATGTTACTTTTAATCCCTTCATTGCTTTCTCAAGAGAAGATGAAAGAAAGAAAATGGATGGGATAAACCCATTAATGGGCAGATTCTTTCTCATTGGTGCATTCGAGCAGACTGCAGTTCACGCCTTACTTCGTTCAAAATCTATTGGTTGTTTGGAGCAAAACATCATTTACTATGAAAACAGTTATCAAAGAATTAACTCTCAGATACGTTAGTGTGTCAGAAGATTTTGGAGAGACCATTCTATGTCCGTAGTGGGTGTTCAGTGGAAGTCCTGGTGTCATCGCTGCAATTGGCCGCTGGGAGAATGCTGCGGTCCTTCTTGACTTTGGTTGTATTGCAGATTTGGAACTGTGAGTTCATTGAGAATGTTGAAAGTATTCGGTGATCAATTAACATGATATTTATTATTATACTATATATTCCCGTATCTTTATAGCTACATAATTGAACGTTGTGGTGTATGGACTGTGGATAGTAGAAAATATTTATTCTCTGAATGGAGACACAGGGGCCTGCAGATGCTGCTTTACTAAAAAAGACACAATTTGCTGGAATAACACAGCGGGTCAGGCAGCGTCTCTGGAGAACTTGGATAGATGACATTTCGGGTCGGGACCCTTCTTCAAACTGTTGCTGCCTGATCCACTGAGTCACTCCAGCACTTTGTGGCTTATCACTAAATGTTGTGATCAATAAAATATTGATTTATTAAATTGATGATAAATTTCTGCCACGTGTGAAATGCCCACCTGTCCAGATCAGGGGTTTGTGTGTTTTTATAATGAGAGCACAGGAGCAGAGATGAGAAAATATGCTCATTTACTTCAAATTGATGACGGGAGAAGTGGTCTATTCAAGTGTGGCAATTATTTTTTTAAATAATTCATTATTTTTTAATATTTTCTAACAGCCATTTGGTAACTAGTTGCAGACTTCTGCCGGAACAGTGTGTGTTTGGATAATGTCGCCGAGATTAGCACATTTAGCGTCCCATTCCGATTTTGTCAAACAGATTTAAACGTGAAATTTCATCTACGGGAATTGTCTTCAGTCACAGATCAGTCCCGCAGAACATTGCCTGATCGAGTAGACTTTCGGCAATCTTTACATCTCCTTTCTTTTGAAATCGATTGGCCTATATTGAATTTTCTGCAGAATATTCAGTTGCGTTTGATGAAATACCGATACTTTTTTACAGTTTGCTTCCACTTGCCCCACGTCCTGCATTTTCTATTAACAGCTAACTTCAGTTTATCTCTGTTTGATATCTCGATCAGAAAATATGTATTTCCGAATGGAGACACGAGGACCTGCAGATGTTGGTTTACAAAAAAACTCAATTTGTTGTAATAACACATCGTGTCAGGCAGCATCTCTGGAGAACATGGATAGGTGACGTTTTAAATCGGCCCCCTTCTTCAAACTGATGCTGCCTGACCCGCTGGGTTACTGCAGCCCTTTATGTCTGTATTTCTAAATGTTGTGATGAAAACATAGTGATCTATTAAAGTGATGAAAAATGTCTTCACGTGTGAATTTTCCACCTGTCCAGATCAGGGCTTTGGGTGTTTTGTAATGTGAGCACAGGAGCAGAGTGAATTAAATAAAACAGGCTCATTCACCTTGACAACGGCTGAATGGAATATTGAAGTGTGTTATTTGCTTTCTATAATTAATTAGTTATTTTCTAATGTTTGCTATTTGAGTCCTTGTATAACAGTCGCTCACTTCCGTCGGAATAGGCTATATATTTGGATAATGTCTCCAAGATTAACACATTTAACGTCCCATTCCGATTTTTGAAAACAGATTTAAACGTGAAATTTCACCCACCGGAATTTTCTTCAGTCACAGACCAGTCAACCCGCAAGACTCGCGTCTTGTGTACTGCAATTCAGAAATAGATTATTAATCTGAATTTATCAGAGGTATAGGGCGGTCACTGTTGGGGCAGAGAACATCGGAGTCCAGAGAGTATAAACTCCTTGAGGTGAACAACAGCATCCAAAGCTGCAGCTGTTGCTGACTGAAGCCGCACACAAATTCCTGTCGCTGATAGTGATCAGTTGCAGGTATTTTTATCTACCATGTCATACTGTGAACTGAGCATATTTATAAAATGTAGTTAGTATCCTGTTGTTGGAAAGGTTTTATTAATTTTCTATCATTAAAAGTCATCCTGATGTAGAATGAACACTGTTAAAATTAGCATTAATTTTGTCATTGAACACTCACTTCGATGGATATTGACGCTGACATTTCCACACAGTGGTCAATGGTCTTCAAATGCGTCTCATTATATATTAACGGAGTTTTCAGTTTGGCACTATGCGCGTCCGGCTATTAGTAGCAACACATTTATTTCTCGGGGCATTTGTGCATTCTCCATTCTGGTTAGATGGAGAATCGCAGTTAGAGAGATGTTGCAATTTTATTTAAATTGCTTTTCACTTGCTCTATTTTGGTTAAAAGTTCAGTGCAGATTTCCGTCACAAATTTCGCCTTGATATTTTATCTCCTACATATACCTCGTGTTAAATACATAATGAGGCAGTGAGACGCGCAAACAGAACCTTCGGCGGGGCCGCAGCTTCTGAGGAAAGTAAAACAGTCCACGTTGGGACTGATGTACAGAACTCACCTCTGTTTTCTCTCTGTTGAGAGTTTCAGAGTTTTAATTCTTTGTTTTGAAGATTTATATCATTTGATGCTTTATAGATAAATTCAGGCATATATTACGCTGTTGTTTCTCTATTCCCGTCCACCTCATTAAACAAATCAGAAAACAAAAGCAGGAGTTATTCATCCGTGAATTATCGGCAGAAATTGGGCGCTGACTAAATCAAACACCAACATTTCTTCTGATTTTGTCGTTAAGATAACATCACGTTATTGAATATTGTTGGAGCCTGTGTAATTGACACCACGTTGGCATCTAAGTAAATGTGTAGGAAGGAACTGCAGATTCTGGTTTAAACAAACAACATGGAAAGACCCCTTGACCACCGAGTCTCAGGCGAGCAGCAAACATCCAATTGCATCATTAATCCTATTTTATTTGTCCTCGTTCTCATCAACTCCCCGAAGATACTGCCACTCATGCACATGAGGGAATATTTACAGTGGGTAAATGCCCGGTTTGGAATGTAGGACAAAAACAGAACGCGCGGGGGAAACCCACACAGGCACTAGGAGAACGTACAAAATCCACACTGACAGCACCCGAGGTCGGCATTGAACTCGGGTCTATGATGCTGCCTGCAGTGGCTCTACTGGTTGGAAGGAGCACGTTATCGGTATCCTCTATTTAATTATACTACCGCTGCTTCCACCCAGTTGTAGTGATCTCGGTTCATTCCTTACCACCGGTGCTGTATGACATGCTATTACACTTGCATCTTCCCTGTGACTGTGCGCGTTTGCCCGGGTGCTCGCGTTTCTTCGCGCATCCCAATGATTTGTTGCTAGGTAGTTTAATTACCTTCTGTAAATTATCTTGAGTAGAATGGTCAAACGGATGAAAGAAGGGTTGATGGGCCCGAATGAAGGGAAATAAGGAGAGGGTAAATTAAATCAACGAGACTGTTGTACAGTGCTTGGTATGGAGCCGATGGGCTGAATGGTCTCCTCCTTGTCCTTAGAAGTTTAGAATGGGAAGCTGTGTTTTATACATGATGTGTAATGGTACTGCTTCCGTGTGCATTAAATACTTGAATAATCGTAATACACGTCTGAGAAAATATGATCCTAATGATTCCCAAATCGTCAGATACGATTGTGCTGTTTATATTATTATTACTTCGTGAGATATAACGCTAAATTAATTAGCCTATTGTGCATGCGATCAATTGTCCACTGCATTGTCCACGGGCCGAGTTTGTGCAATCGGTGAAAGGCAAAGAATTGAATAACATTATCTAGATTCACAAATTGTAACGCGGGTTTGAAACTGTGAACGTAAATAGACTTTCCCCACTTCTTGAAAATCGGTTAAAGGAAAATGGCAACTGGCGAGACAGTATCTGTTCCTGGAGCCAAGTGGATAACAGCACTCAGGTGTGGGAGCAAGTCGTGCCCAGTTATTGCTGGACAACGCAGGACACAAAGGAACCAACGTGTAACGTTGGAATATCATTCAAGCATTCTCCACAAGCAAATCTGAAAATAAATAGAGTCATAGAGTCGTAAATATTAGCATCGCCGCACCTGTATTAAGATACTGGAAAGTAGTATAGAAATCAGGGGCAGAATATCTTCAGTAGTCTGGGATCAGGTCATTTTTCCATCATGTAGTAGACGGTGTTGAACACAGAAAAATATCCTGCAAATGCATCGGAGGGAATTTCATCGTAAATGTTGTTGGAGGGGAAATGAAGGAGTGGCTGTCCGCAGAAAATTAAAATGATCGAGTTTGGCACACGGGTCAGTTCACTTCGTATCGCCTGTGGAAAGTAAAATTGAAATGAGAATCTGAACTCGTGACAGTTTGAACCTCACAGACAGGAGCTATTTCAAGAGTGGGGGGGTTTTAAACAGTCATATGCACCGAAAACTGAAAAAAATGAAAACTTTTTTTTATGGGAATAAGGATTGGGTTGATCACTGTGAATTGCATTATGAATTTTCCCATGCGAAATATCAGAGTGGCAACACAATGTATTTTCAATCCTACGTAAAATGTGCCCGAACCTGATAGTTCACCAGAGGCGATAGGAGAGTTGTCGTGGCCCGACGGCCTACATTCCATGTATATTGCTCCCTGTCGTTCTAAAGGGTCACCCTGGTGTAGAAAGTATGCCATTAAGATGTGAAGAATGCAGTGAAGATTTACGAGAACGTTTCCAGCACTTAAGGACCCGAGCTGTAGAGAGAGATTGGGCAAGCTAGGTTTTTATTCCTTGGAGCGCAGGAGACCAAGGGGCGATGGAGGTGCATATAATCACGAGAGGAATTAATAAGTGAATGGCACAGAGTATTTTAAACCAGGATAGGATAAATTAAAACCACAGCGGCTAAAGGTTTAAGATGAGACGGGAAATGATCCAGAGGGGCGTTTTTTCCAGACACAGGGTGGTGGGTATATGGAACAAGCTGCCAGGGGAGGCAGCTGGGGCAGGTATTTAAGGTATTTACTGCGTTTAAAATTCAGTGATCAGGTACAAGCATTGGAACGTTTTAGAGAGACATGGGCCAAACGTGGACAAATGGAACTCGCTTAGATGGGATAATCTGGCCGTCATGGACCAAATTTACTACATCGGTAAATTGTATCCAGATCTCTGTAGATCTAACAATACATGTCATTACAAAAGAGACAGGATACGATTTTTTGACTGCTGATACTCATTTACAGTAACTTTTAGATGTTACTTTTTTAAAGATGCTTTTTTAAAGCAGGTGGGAAGGTGAAACAACTCTCTGTAGCGGTTCGGAACGCTGCCTCTCAGGTTACTGTCGGGACTTTTCCCGGTGATGGTTTCATTAATGAGATGTCATGGACCCATTCGCTCCCATATCCCAACCCCATCACTCCACCCGTCACACAGCCAAATCTCATTCTTTATTTCTCATTTCAGGCCGCCCCGGGGATTGTCAACCGGACCCTTCAGGTAACCTCGCTTAACTTTCACTGCGTTAAGAGTGCGGCTACTGAGACTGATTGTTACTGAAGACCTTTAATGCTACTTGCGAGGTGACTGCCGTCTACAGATCAGTAATAATGATCAGTAATGTCCCTGAAGCGCGCAGTGTGGGGAGTCGACTCTGATGACATGGTTCCCGGTTCCAAGCGTGTTCCCACTGCTCATCCCACTGTGGAGTCCCAGTCCGGATCTTTCACCTTTGGCGTCCAATTCCAGGAATGCCTTCACACCTCTAACACGGTTGCGTTCCATTGCCCGTCACATGAGCTTTGAGTACAGCGGGGCACTGACCCGCGCAGCTCATCAGCCGCTCTCCCGAGAATGAAAACGAACCTGCAGCTGAACTTGGAGACACAAGGAACTGTAGTTGCTGGTTTATAATTAAAATCACAGTGCTGGAGTAACTGGGTTGGACAGGCAGCATCTCAGGAGAACATGGGTGGGTGTCCGCTGAGTTACTCCAGCACTCTGTGTCCGCAGCTCACCCTGCCTGCTCGGGCGCCGCTTTCATCCCAAGAATGACCGGGTGATCCCGGTTCTCCGGACGGTTACCAGCTTACTGCATATTGTTGACACTGTTAACAGTTCATTCGGGGTCTGCCGCTCCCGTTGATCATTCCGTGGTACATGTGGACTTTGAATGGTTGGAGCTAGGGGTGGCTGGGAGCGCGGTGTGCGGGGCGCCGACTGACCCGCGGCTCAAACCGGCGGCAACGTTTGTTCTTCTATTTTCTGATTTTTGTTTTCAGAAAGCGTGAAGTTGAGGCTGGTGAACGGGGGCAGTCCATGCGCCGGGAGAGTGGAGGTTCACTACAAGGGGAACTGGGGGACTGTGTATGATCGCGGCTGGGACCTGCAGGACGCGGCGGTGGTGTGTCGGGAGCTGGGCTGCGGCGCCGCCACGGGAGCCCCGGGCGGATCTCACTTTGGACCGGGGTCCGGAGCCGTTGTGACGTATGATGTTGAGTGCAGCGGGAGCGAGGCCGCTCTGCGGGAGTGTAAATCACCGTCATGGGGGGACTATGACGCTCCACACTCCCGGGATGCCGGCGTTATCTGCGAAGGTAAACATCAGCTTTTTCTCTCTTTGCTCCGCAGTTTGGTGATTTCCGGGATGCCCTGGATGTAAATGACTCGGACTGACCGCCCGCGGCGAGTGGTGTCAAATTAAATCCAGTGTCTGTCCGTTTTATTCCTGTCCAATTGGAATCAACTTTCGCTTCTGGATCTCACATTCTGGTTTTAATTAAACAAACACAACCGGGAGCATTAAATACTCTCACCCGGTACAATGACGGGGCCAAGAAACACGCGGCTGGAGGAACTGAGTTGGTGAAGCAGCAACTGTCGGGGACTGGTCGCAAGAGAGGAATAGGGGGGTTGCACGTCAGGTCATCGGGTCAAACGGCGTGATGCACGGAGCAGCTCCATCCATGTGGAGGACAAGGCAGCCTCGGCATCCACTGTTAACACACGATACGCGCACTTTCTTGCCTGTTAAAAACCGCCGACATTGGCAATTTTTGGGCTGTAAATAATTGTGGAAATCGGGGTAACCGTGAGAGACATTTATCCTACTTCAGAATTCCAAAAGTGAGGAGAAATTATGGTAGAGAGAAGCGAGAGTTGAAGGGGCAACAACAGCTAAAGTGGTTGGCGAACATTGGCCGCACAGATATCAAGATTGAAAATATTGGGAATTATCGTGTTTGCTCACTGCATTTCATCAACAGTGAGGCATTATTTGTGTTTTTTCTTGATTCCTTTGGTATGTAAAAAGTTTCAGAAGTGATAAATCTGGCTGTAAATTTTTTAATCGCCCATGGATCTCAAGTGGGGTTTACATGCAAAAATAAAACGTTTCTGAAGCTAAATTTATCATTAAATTAATCGCAAACCATGCGTAGGTATTGAATTACATTTTACTCAGATGCAAGCCAAGGAATGGCATAATTGTTAGCTGTTAATTGGACATAATCAACCTCAGCAAATTGACAATATCTTTGAAAGGGACTGGGTGTTGAAGCTGTCAGGCCATTTTATTATTTGCTAAAATATACATCTCAATAGCATAATGATGGAAAACTTACTTTTCCACACACCAGTCTGGAGATTTTTTAATGATAAACCTGCAGAATTCATTGCCACAGACGGCTGTGGAGGCCAAGTCAATGGATAAATGTAATTGTAATTGTCTTATAATTGTAAGGCGGGAATTGAAAGATTCTTGTTTAATAAAGTTGACAGGGGGTATGAGGAGAAAGAGGTTGAGAGGGGAAGCTAGACCAGCCACGATTTAACGGTGAAGCAGACGTGGGCCGAATGGTATATGGTTCATTTTCCACAGTTTGTACTTAGAATTCGTTTAATGGAACAGGAGCAGACAGATACACTGGGTCAGTTAGCACAGTCTTGCCTGTGGAGTTTGTCAAGTTCTGCAGGACGGATTGTTCCATAAATAATAATTATATTCGACTTGTAGGATTAGGTCTATGTTTATCATTGTGACGTTACTGAGGTTAAGTGAAAGGCTGTGTTTTGCATGCTATGCAAACAGATCAGATACACAACGCATATTTATAATCAAATACAATATATAGTGTAAAGAGGAAGTTACAGAGAGCAGAATATAGTACTCAGCATGTTAGCGCATCGTGATAGAGGAAGGAGGAGAAGGGGTGCACAGATATCATTAGTAAGGGACTGATTTCAACGTCAGATTTGTGCTGAACTTTCAGGGATGTTTTTGTAAATTGTCTTCATAATTGTGGCTTTCATGACTACCTTTTATATTTTTTCTCAGATCACAGAGAGCCAAGATTGGTATCCAAAGATGATCAGTGCTCGGGAAGACTGGAAGTGCAGTATGGTGAAACCTGGGGAACCGTGTGTGACCGGGCCTGGGATATGGATGATGCCAATGTGGTGTGCAGTCAGCTTCATTGTGGAGTCGCCGTGTCTGTTCCGAGAGGAGCTTATTTTGGAAAGGGAACTGGCCTTGTACGGAACGATTTATTTGAATGTAAGGGTAATGAGACACGCCTATGGGAATGTCCGCGTTCTTTAGGAACTCTTCATTGCAACCACACGAGCGATGTCAGTGTGATCTGTTCTGGTGAGTGCCAGCTTTGTAAACTAATTATTAATAAGGACTCATTATACTTGGAAGATAGGGATGAGATCTCGCCATTTACTTTTATCAAAGGGTTATAAAATGCTGGAATATAATTGACCAATTGACGACTTTGATGTGATATTGGCAAACGTATTAACCGGCTAAAATAATTTGAATAATTTCCTATAGTCCAACATTATTGATGGTTTACAATGTGGAGTTCAGAAGGAGGAAATTAACAGTATCTTTAGATGGTGATATCCATGCGATGCAACCGCGATTGTCCAATGAATCCTAATCAAAAATTACTCTAGAGTAAAATAATTATATTTGTTTATAAACAAATGTACTTCTTCACTGAAACCTTTGAGCATTTTGAGTGGAAAGACAGCTCACTGCAGGAAGAAATACTATGGACGGTTTTAGATGTAAATGATTACACATAGAAAAGTACAATTTTGCTTTGCATGATGACAATAAAAGGATGATAATGATAATGATAATACAAGCAAGGATCCTGGCACTGGGGTGGTGGTGGTGGTGGTGGGGGTGGGGGTGGGGGGGGGGGGGTTGTTATTTAAGATGATACAACTGCCAGTTAGACATATAAAAAGAGACGGCAGAAGAATGCATGACGTTTAAAAGTAAATTTATCCCATGATTTACATTTTTTGTTAGGAATGATTTTGTGGGCATATGATCCTATTATAAATGGGGAACCAAGCAGTGCATTAGAAAATAACGCAGTGAACGATTACTTCCCATTAGCATTTACAATAATGTACAAGGAAATAACATCCTGATCACTGAGAGTGAAGAACATCCATGTGTAATCAGAGACCGTATCACGCCAAGATGAAGCAGCACTTGATAACAGTGTGGAGACAAAATGCCCAACTGAATAAATAAATGAAGTGGAGACGGTGACGGCTCTTGAACAAATGAGATCCTGAGCATTGGCAGGAGGAGAGGATGGGGAACAAGAATACTTTATTTTTCTCCATAACAAAGTTATGTGTGTTATGGGGATGCGAACCCAACAGGAGTCAGGAGCAAAGTAAACGAATGGGAAATGGATCGTAGTAAATCCATTGCTGTAATGTAGAAATATACAATGTCATAATGGATTTCATCCAAACATCTGGTTTCATCTGTCCTCGACCTCGCCCAACACACAACGGGAAACGGATATAGAACAGAAAAAATGAACAAATATAATAGTCCGGAGAGGTGGCGGGGCGCCGACTGACCCGCGGCTCAAACCGGCGGCAACGTTTGTTCTTCTATTTTCTGATTTTTGTTTTCAGAAAGCGTGAAGTTGAGGCTGGTGAACGGGGGCAGTCCATGCGCCGGGAGAGTGGAGGTTATCAACAAGGGGAACTGGGGGACTGTGTATGATGGCGGTTGGGACCTGCAGGACGCGGCGGTGGTGTGTCGGGAGCTGGGCTGCGGCGCCGCCACGGGAGCCCCGGGCAGAGCTCACTTTGGACCGGGGTCCGGACCCGTTGTGACGTATGATGTTGAATGCAGCGGGAGCGAGGCCGCTCTGCGGGAGTGTAGATCACGGCCATGGGGGGACTATGACGCTCCACACTCCCGGGATGCCGGCGTTATCTGCGAAGGTAAACATCAGCTTTTTCTCTCTTTGCTCCGCAGTTTGGTGATTTCCGGGATGCCCTGGATGTAAATGACTCGGACTGACCGCCCGCGGCGAGTGGTGTCAAATTAAATCCAGTGTCTGTCCGTTTTATTCCTGTCCAATTGGAATCAACTTTCGCTTCTGGATCTCACATTCTGGTTTTAATTAAACAAACACAACCGGGAGCATTAAATACTCTCACCCGGTACAATGACGGGGCCAAGAAACACGCGGCTGGAGGAACTGAGTTGGTGAAGCAGCAACTGTCGGGGACTGGTGGCAAGAGAGGAATAGGGGGCTTGCACGTCAGGTCATCGGGTCAAACGGCGTGATGCACGGAGCAGCTCCATCAATGTGGAGGACAAGGCAGCCTCGGCATCCACTGTTAACACACAATACGCGCACTTTCTTACCTGTTAAAAACCGCCGAAATTGGCAATTTTTGGGCTGTAAATAATTGTGGAAATCGGGTTAACCGTGAGAGACATTTATCCTACTTCAGAATTCCAAAAGTGAGGAGAAATGATGGTAGAGAGAAGCGAGAGTTGAAGGGACAACAACAGATAAAGTGGTTGGCGAACATTGGCCGTGTAAATATCAAGATTGAAAATATTGGGAATTATCGTGTTTGCTCACTGCATTTCATCAACAGTGAGGCATTATTTGTGTTTTTTCTTGATTCCTTTGGTATGTAAAAAGTTTCAAAAGTGATAAATCTGGCTGTAAATTTTTTAAATCGCCCATGGATCTCAAGTGGGGTTTACATGCAAAAATAAAACGTTTCTGAAGCTAAATTTATCATTAAATTAATCGCAAACCATGCGTAGGTATTGAATTACATTTTACTCAGATGCAAGCCAAGGAATGGCATAATTGTTAGCTGTTAATTGGACATAATCAACCTCAGCAAATTGACAATATCTTTGAAAGGCAGTGGGTGTTGAAGCTGTCGGGACATTTTATTATTTGCTAAAATATACATCTCAATAGCATAATGATAGAAAACTTACTTTTCCACACACCAGTCTGGAGATTTTTTAATGATAAATCTGCAGAATTCATTGCCACAGACGGCTGTGGAGGCCAAGTCAATGGATAAATGTAATTGTAATTGTCTTATAATTGTAAGGCGGGAATTGAAAGATTCTTGTTTAATAAAGTTGTCAGGGGTTATGAGGAGAAAGAGGTTGAGAGGGGAAGCTAGACCAGCCACGATTTAACGGTGAAGCAGACGTGGGCCGAATGGTATATGGTTCATTTCCCACAGTTTGTACTTAGAATTCGTTTAATGGAACAGGAGCAGACAGATACACTGGGTCAGTTAGCACAGTCTTGCCTGTGGAGTTTGTCAAGTTCTGCAGGACGGAATGTTCCATAAATAATAATTATATTCGACTTGTAGGATTAGGTTTATGTTTATCATTGTGACGTTACTGAGGCTAAGTGAAAAGCTTTGTTTTGCATGCTATGCAAACAGATCAGATACACAACGCATATTTATAATCAAATACAATATTAGTGTAAAGAGGAAGTTACAGAGAGCAGAATATAGTACTCAGCATGTTAGCGCATCGTGATAGAGGAAGGAGGAGAAGGGGTGCACAGATATCATTAGTAAGGGACTGATTTCAACGTCAGATTTGTGCTGAACTTTCAGGGATGTTTTTGTAAATTGTCTTCATAATTGTGGCTTTCATGACTACCTTTTATATTTTTTCTCAGATCACAGAGAGCCAAGATTGGTATCCAAAGATGATCAGTGCTCGGGAAGACTGGAAGTGCAGTATGGTGAAACCTGGGGAACCGTGTGTGACCGGGCCTGGGATATGGATGATGCCAATGTGGTGTGCAGTCAGCTTCATTGTGGAGTCGCCGTGTCTGTTCCGACAGGGGCTTATTTTGGAAAGGGAACTGGCCTTGTACGGAACGATGTATTTGAATGTAAGGGTAATGAGACAAGCCTATGGGAATGTCCGCGTTCTTTAGGAACTCTTCATTGCAACCACACGAGCGATGTCAGTGTGATCTGTTCTGGTGAGTGCCAGCTTTGTAAACTAATTATTAATAAGGACTCATTATACTTGGAAGATAGGGATGAGATCTCGCCATTTACTTTTATCAAAGGGTTATAAAATGCTGGAATATAATTGACCAATTCACGACTTTGATGTGATATTGGCAAACGTATTAACCGGCTAAAATAATTTGAATAATTTCCTATAGTCCAACATTATTGATGGTTTACAATGTGGAGTTCAGAAGGAGGAAATTAACAGTATCTTTAGATGGTGATATCCATGCGATGCAACAGCGATTGTCCAATGAATCCTAATCAAAATTACTCTAGAGTAAAATAATTATATTTGTTTATAAACAAATGTACTTCTTCACTGAAACCTTTGAGCATTTTGAGTGGAAAGACAGCTCACTGCAGGAAGAAAAACTATGGACGGTTTTAGATGTAAATGATTACACATAGAAAAGTACAATTTTGCTTTGCATGATGACAATAAAAGGATGATAATGATAATGATAATACAAGCAAGGATCCTGGCACTGGGGTGGTGGTGGTGGTGGGGGGGGGGGGGGGTGTTGTTATATAAGATGATACAACTGCCAGTAAGACATATAAAAAGAGACGGCAGAAGAATGCATGACGTTTAAAAGTAAATTTATCCCATGATTTACATTTTTTGTTAGGAATGATTTTGTGGGCATATGATCCTATTATAAATGGGGAACCAAGCAGTGCATTAGAAAATAGCGCAGTGAACGATTACTTCCCATTAGCATTTACAAGAATGTACAAGGAAATAACATCCTGATCACTGAGAGTGAAGAACATCCATGTGTAATCAGAGACCGTATCACGCCAAGATGAAGCAGCACTTGATCAGTGTAGAGACAAAATGCCCAACTGAATAAATCAATGAAGTGGAGACGGTGACGGCTCTTGAACAAATGAGATCCTGAGCATTGGCAGGAGGAGAGGATGGGGAACAAGAATACTTTATTTTTCTCCATAACAAAGTTATGTGTGTTATGGGGATGCGAACCCAACAGGAGTCAGGAGCAAAGTAAACGAATGGGAAATGGATCGTAGTAAATCCATTGCTGTAATGTAGAAATATACAATGTCATAATGGATTTCATCCAAACATCTGGTTTCATCTGTCCTCGACCTCGCCCAACACACAACGGGAAACGGATATAGAACAGAAAAAATGAACAAATATAATAGTCCGGAGAGGTGGCGGGGCGCCGACTGACCCGCGGCTCAAACCGGCGGCAACGTTTGTTCTTCTATTTTCTGATTTTTGTTTTCAGAAAGCGTGAAGTTGAGGCTGGTGAACGGGGGCAGTCCATGCGCCGGGAGAGTGGAGGTTCACTACAAGGGGAACTGGGGAACTGTGTATGATGGCGGCTGGGACCTGCAGGACGCGGCGGTGGTGTGTCTGGATCTGGGCTGCGGCGCCGCCACGGGAGCCCCGGGCGGAGCTCACTTTGGACCGGGGTCCGGACCCGTTGTGACGTATAGTGTTGAATGCAGCGGGAGCGAGGCCGCTCTGCGGGAGTGTAGATCACGGCCATGGGGGGACTATGACGTTTCACACTCCCGGGATGCCGGCGTTATCTGCGAAGGTAAACATCAGCTTTTTCTCTCTTTGCTCCGCAGTTTGGTGATTTCCGGGATGCCCTGGATGTAAATGACTCGGACTGACCGCCCGCGGCGAGTGGTGTCAAATTAAATCCAGTGTCTGTCCGTTTTATTCCTGTCCAATTGGAATCAACTTTCGCTTCTGGATCTCACATTCTGGTTTTAATTAAACAAACACAACCGGGAGCATTAAATACTCACACCCGGTACAATGACGGGGCCAAGAAACACGCGGCTGGAGGAACTGAGTTGGTGAAGCAGCAACTGTCGGGGACTGGTGGCAAGAGAGCAATAGGGGGGTTGCACGTCAGGTCATCGGGTCAAACGGCGTGATGCACGGAGCAGCTCCATCCATGTGGAGGACAAGGCAGCCTCGGCATCCACTGTTAACACACAATACGCGCACTTTCTTACCTGTTAAAAACCGCCGAAATTGGCAATTTTTGGGCTGTAAATAATTGTGGAAATCGGGGTAACCGTGAGAGACATTTATCCTACTTCAGAATTCCAGAAGTGAGGAGAAATGATGGTAGAGAGAAGCTAGAGCTGAAGGGACAACAACAGCTAAAGTGGTTGGCGAACATTGGCCGTGTAGATATCAAGATTGAAAATATTGGGAATTATCGTGTTTGCTCACTGCATTTCATCAACAGGCATTATTTGTGTTTTTTCTTGATTCCTTTGGTATGTAAAAAGTTTCAGAAGTGATAAATCTGGCTGTAAATTTTTTTAATCGCCCATGGATCTCAAGTGGGGTTTACATGCAAAAATAAAACGTTTCTGAAGCTAAATCTATCATTAAATTAATCGCAAACCATGCGTAGGTATTGAATTACATTTTACTCAGATGCAAGCCAAGGAATGGCATAATTGTTAGCTGTTAATTGGACATAATCAACCTCAGCAAATTGACAATATCTTTGAAAGGGACTGGGTGTTGAAGCTGTCAGGCCATTTTATTATTTGCTAAAATATACATTTCAATAGCATAATGATAGAAAACTTACTTTTCCACACACCAGTCTGGAGATTTTTTAATGATAAATCTGCAGAATTCATTGCCACAGACGGCTGTGGAGGCCAAGTCAATGGATAAATGTAATTGTAATTGTCTTATAATTGTATAAGGCGGGAATTGAAAGATTCTTGTTTAATAAAGTTGTCAGGGGTTATGAGGAGAAAGAGGTTGAGAGGGGAAGCTAGACCAGCCACGATTTAACGGTGAAGCAGACGTGGGCCGAATGGTATATGGTTCTTTTTTCCACAGTTTGTACTTAGAATTAGTTTAATGGAACAGGAGCAGACAGATACACTGGGTCAGTTAGCACAGTCTTGCCTGTGGAGTTTGTCAAGCTCTGCGGGACGGAATGTTCCATAAATAATAATTATATTCGACTTGTAGGATTAGGTTTATGTTTATCATTGTGACGTTACTGAGGCGAAGTGAAAAGCTTTGTTTTGCATGCTATGCAAACAGATCAGATACACAACGCATATTTATAATCAAATACAATATTTAGTGTAAAGAGGAAGTTACAGAGAGCAGAATATAGTACTCAGCATGTTAGCGCATCGTGATAGAGGAAGGAGGAGAAGGGGTGCACAGATATCATTAGTAAGGGACTGATTTCAACGTCAGATTTGTGCTGAACTTTCAGGGATGTTTTTGTAAATTGTCTTCATAATTGTGGCTTTCATGACTACCTTTTATATTTTTTCTCAGATCACAGAGAGCCAAGATTGGTATCCAAAGATGATCAGTGCTCGGGAAGACTGGAAGTGCAGTATGGTGAAACCTGGGGAACCGTGTGTGACCGGGCCTGGGATATGGATGATGCCAATGTGGTGTGCAGTCAGCTTCATTGTGGAGTCGCCGTGTCTGTTCCGAGAGGGGCTTACTTTGGAAAGGGAACTGGCCTTGTACGGAACGATGTATTTGAATGTAAGGGCAATGAGACAAGCCTATGGGAATGTCCGCGTTCTTTAGGAACCCTTCATTGCAACCACACGAGCGATGTCAGTGTGATCTGTTCTGGTGAGTGCCAGCTTTGGAAACTAATTATTAATAAGGACTCATTATACTTGGAAGATAGGGATGAGATCTCGCCATTTACTTTTATCAAAGGGTTATAAAATGCTGGAATATAATTGACCAATACACGACTTTGATGTGATATTGGCAAACGTATTAACCGGCTAAAATAATTTGAATAATTTCCTATAGTCCAACATTATTGATGGTTTACAATGTGGAGTTCAGAAGGAGGAAATTAACAGTATCTTTAGATGGTGATATCCATGCGATGCAACAGCGATTGTCCAATGAATCCTAATCAAAAATTACTCTAGAGTAAAATAATTATATTTGTTTATAAACAAATGTACTTCTTCACTGAAACCTTGGAGCATTTTGAGTGGAAAGACAGCTCACTGCAGGAAGAAAAACTATGGACGGTTTTAGATGTAAATGATTACACATAGAAAAGTACAATTTTGCTTTGCATGATGACAATAAAAGGATGACAATGATAATGATAATACAAGCAAGGATCCTGGCACTGGGGTGGTGGTGGTGGGGGGGGGGGGGGGGGGTTGTTATATAAGATGATACAACTGCCAGTAAGACATATAAAAAGAGACGGCAGAAGAATGCATGACGTTTAAAAGTATATTTATCCCATGATTTACATTTTTTGTTAGGAATGATTTTGTGGGCATATGATCCTATTATAAATGGGGAACCAAGCAGTGCATTAGAAAATAGCGCAGTGAACGATTACTTCCCATTAGCATTTACAATAATGTACAAGGAAATAACATCCTGATCACTGAGAGTGAAGAACATCCATGTGTAATCAGAGACCGTATCACGCCAAGATGAAGCAGCACTTGATAAGTGTGGAGACAAAATGCCCAACTGAATAAATCAATGAAGTGGAGACGGTGACGGCTCTTGAACAAATGAGATCCTGAGCATTGGCAGGAGGAGAGGATGGGGAACAAGAATACTTTATTTTTCTCCATAACAAAGTTATGTGTGTTATGGGGATGCGAACCCAACAGGAGTCAGGAGCAAAGTAAACGAATGGGAAATGGATCGTAGTAAATCCATTGCTGTAATGTAGAAATATACAATGTCATAATGGATTTCATCCAAACATCTGGTTTCATCTGTCCTCGACCTCGCCCAACACACAACGGGAAACGGATATAGAACAGAAAAAATGAACAAATATAATAGTCCGGAGAGGTGGCGGGGCGCCGACTGACCCGCGGCTCAAACCGGCGGCAACGTTTGTTCTTCTATTTTCTGATTTTTGTTTTCAGAAAGCGTGAAGTTGAGGCTGGTGAACGGGGGCAGTCCATGCGCCGGGAGAGTGGAGATTCACAACAAGGGGAACCGGGGAACTGTGTATGAAGGCGGCTGGGACCTGCAGGACGCGGCGGTGGTGTGTCGGGAGCTCGGCTGCGGCGCCGCCACGGGAGCCCCGGGCGGAGCTCACTTTGGACCGGGGACCGGATACGTTGTGACGCATAATGTTGAATGCAGCGGGAGCGAGGCCGCTCTGCGGGAGTGTAGATCACCGTCATGGGGGGGCTATGACTTTTCACACTCCCGGGATGCCGGCGTTATCTGCGAAGGTAAACATCAGCTTTTTCTCTCTTTGCTCCGCAGTTTGGTGATTTCCGGGATGCCCTGGATGTAAATGACTCGGACTGACCGCCCGCGGCGAGTGGTGTCAAATTAAATCCAGTGTCTGTCCGTTTTATTCCTGTCCAATTGGAATCAACTTTCGCTTCTGGATCTCACATTCTGGTTTTAATTAAACAAACACAACCGGGAGCATTAAATACTCACACCCGGTACAATGACGGGGCCAAGAAACACGCGGCTGGAGGAACTGAGTTGGTGAAGCAGCAACTGTCGGGGACTGGTGGCAAGAGAGCAATAGGGGGGTTGCACGTCAGGTCATCGGGTCAAACGGCGTGATGCACGGAGCAGCTCCATCAATGTGGAGGACAAGGCAGCCTCGGCATCCACTGTTAACACACAATACGCGCACTTCCTTACCTGTTAAAAACCGCCGAAATTGGCAATTTTTGGGCTGTAAATAATTGTGGAAATCGGGGTAACCGTGAGAGACATTTATCCTACTTCAGAATTCCAAAAGTGAGGAGAAATGATGGTAGAGAGAAGCGAGAGTTGAAGGGGCAACAACAGCTAAAGTGGTTGGCGAACATTGGCCGCGCAGATATCAAGATTGAAAATATTGGGAATTATCGTGTTTGCTCACTGCATTTCATCAAGAGTGAGGCATTATTTGTGTTTTTTCTTGATTCCTTTGGTATGTAAAAAGTTTCAGAAGTGATAAATCCGGCTGTAAATTTTTTAAATCGCCCATGGATCTCAAGTGGGGTTTACATGCAAAAATAAAACGTTTCTGAAGCTAAATTTATCATTAAATTAATCGCAAACCATGCATAGGTATTGAATTACATTTTACTCAGATGCAAGCCAAGGAATGGCATAATTGTTAGCTGTTAATTGGACATAATCAACCTCAGCAAATTGACAATATCTTTGAAAGGGACTGGGTGTTGAAGCTGTCGGGACATTTTATTATTTGCTAAAATATCCATCTCAATAGCATAATGATGGAAAACTTACTTTTCCACACACCAGTCTGGAGATTTTTTAATGATAAATCTGCAGAATTCATTGCCACAGACGGCTGTGGAGGCCAAGTCAATGGATAAATGTAATTGTAATTGTCTTATAATTGTAAGGCGGGAATTGAAAGATTCTTGTTTAATAAAGTTGTCAGGGGTTATGAGGAGAAAGAGGTTGAGAGGGGAAGCTAGACCAGCCACGATTTAACGGTGAAGCAGACGTGGGCCGAATGGTATATGGTTCTTTTTTCCACAGTTTGTACTTAGAATTCGTTTAATGGAACAGGAGCAGACAGATACACTGGGTCAGTTAGCACAGTCTTGCCTGTGGAGTTTGTCAAGTTCTGCAGGACGGAATGTTCCATAAATAATAATTATATTCGACTTGTAGGATTAGGTTTAGGTTTATTATTGTGACGTTACTGAGGTAGAGTGAAAAGCTGTGTTTTGCATGCTATGCAAACAGATCAGATACACAACGCATATTTATAATCAAATACAATATATAGTGTAAAGAGGAAGTTACAGAGAGCAGAATATAGTACTCAGCATGTTAGCGCATCGTGATAGAGGAAGGAGGAGAAGGGGAGCACGGATATCATTAGTAAGGGACTGATTTCAACGTCAGATTTGTGCTGAACTTTCAGGGATGTTTTTGTAAATTGTCTTCATAATTGTGGCTTTCATGACTATCTTTTATTTTTTTCTCAGATCACAGAGAGCCAAGATTGGTATCCAAAGATGATCAGTGCTCGGGAAGACTGGAAGTGCAGTATGGTGAAACCTGGGGAACCGTGTGTGACCGGGCCTGGGATATGGATGATGCCAATGTGGTGTGCAGTCAGCTTCATTGTGGAGTCGCCGTGTCTGTTCCGAGAGGGGCTTATTTTGGAAAGGGAACTGGCATTGTACGGAACGATGTATTTGAATGTAAGGGTAATGAGACAAGCCTATGGGAATGTCCGCGTTCTTTAGGAACTCTTCATTGCAACCACACGAGCGATGTCAGTGTGATCTGTTCTGGTGAGTGCCAGCTTTGGAAACTAATTATTAATAAGGACTCATTATACTTGGAAGATAGGGATGAGATCTCGCCATTTACTTTTATCAAAGGGTTATAAAATGCTGGAATATAATTGACCAATACACGACTTTGATGTGATATTGGCAAACGTATTAACCGGCTAAAATAATTTGAATAATTTCCAATAGTCCAACATTATTGATGGTTTACAATGTGGAGTTCAGAAGGAGGAAATTAACAGTATCTTTAGATGGTGATATCCATGCGATGCAACCGCGATTGTCCAATGAATCCTAATCAAAAATTACTCTATTAATTATATTTGTTTATAAACAAATGTACTTCTTCACTGAAACCTTTGAGCATTTTGAGTGGAAAGACAGCTCACTGCAGGAAGAAAAACTATGGACGTATAGATGTAAATGATTACACATAGAAAAGTACAATTTTGCTTTGCATGATGACAATAAAAGGATGATAATGATAATGATAATACAAGCAAGGATCCTGGCACTGGGGTGGTGGTGGGGGGGAGGGGGGGGGTTGTTATATAAGATGATACAACTGCCAGTAAGACATATAAAAAGAGACGGCAGAAGAATGCATGACGTTTAAAAGTAAATTTATCCCATGATTTACATTTTTTGTTAGGAATGATTTTGTTGTCATATGATCCTATTATAAATGGGGAACCAAGCAGTGCATTAGAAAATAGCGAAGTGAACGATTACTTCCCATCAGCATTTACAATAATGTACAAGGAAATAACATCCTGATCACTGAGAGTGAAGAACATCCATGTGTAATCAGAGACCGTATCACGCCAAGATGAAGCAGCACTTGATAACAGTGTGGAGACAAAATGCCCAACTGAATAAATCAATGAAGCGGTGACGGTGACGGCTCTTGAACAAATGAGATCCTGAGCATTGGCAGGAGGAGAGGATGGGGAACAAGAATACTTTATTTTTCTCCATAACAAAGTTATGTGTGTTATGGGGATGCGAACCCAACAGGAGTCAGGAGCAAAGTAAACGAATGGGAAATGGATCGTAGTAAATCCATTGCTGTAATGTAGAAATATACAATGTCATAATGGATTTCATCCAAACATCTGGTTTCATCTGTCCTCGACCTCGCCCAACACACAACGGGAAACGGATATAGATCTGAGACAACAGAAAAAATGAACAAATATAATAGTCCGGAGAGGTGGCGGGGGGTCGGGGAACGAGGGGTGGAATCTGATATTCCTTTCAATGACGACATTATGCATGATGAATTTGAATATTGTAGAATTCACCAAAGGAAAATATTAGCAAGGGGAAATATCAACTATTTGCCGACATATACGGGGGAAATGTAATCCGTGCAAAATGGAAATTTGATGGGATGGGTTAACGTTTCCAGAATAAGCGGTGACAAGGATAAATTAGAATTCGGCAATGGACAGATATGAAAAGGGACAACAATGAGAGAAGAAAAGGCTGCAACTTACCCACACGTGGGGAGAATTTAAACAGTGGAATACGGAAATTATTTCGCCGAATAATTTTATAAAATGTTGATTCCATCTTAGCTAATAAATGTAAACTTGTTTAAATGCTATAAAACCAAACGCCCACACAAAACGAGCAAGTAATATAAAATATATTAGTGACAACATTATACCAGGGAGGACAGTGAGCCTGAACACCTGAAAATTCCATGGATCCAAAGATCCACATCATACTATAATTGAAGCAAAGGGCACGCTCGCTACAATATCCAACAACGTATAGTTTCTGCAATGGGTCTTGTAGATTGCAGCCCACAGTATTTAATGCCCACAATATTTAATATGTAAAAGAATATGTGATTGTGTTTATAGTTTGTTTGGTTGTTTGTTTGTTTGTCTTTTTGCACAAAGTCCGCGAGCATTGCCACTTTTCATTTCAATGCACATCTCGTATGTGTATGTGACGAATAAACTTATTGACTTGACTTGACTTCGGTATTCACTCTTTGAAAAGAGGAAGGATAGAGAAAACATGAACAGCCGATCTGTTCCGGCCTTGGACGAATGATGGAGTTCACATTAACATGGGCCATCTGAAGCACTGAAAATAATAAGTAACGTCGGGTTGAATTGCTCAAAGTGAATTCGTGTTTGGCTAATCCACTGAAGCTATTTGTAAGTGTATTTCTCACGGCAGATAAAGAGGAATTTTCACAAAATGTGTTCTTATGTTTCTGGAAGATCACACACCGATCTGCATCAAAGAGACAGTTAACACGTTTACATATTCTGTTGTGCTGCAGCAATTAAGAATTTCATGGTTCTATCTGGGACATATGACAACAAATAACACTCTTGACAGAGGGGGGGGGATGAATGGGTCCAGACAGATTGGCTGGTTATGTCGGGAGGGTGCCAAGGCAACGCCAATTATTCACAAACTATATTAATGGGTGTAGTGGGTTGGGGGGGGGTGAGGGTGGTAGCTGGTGCTGTTCAGCGTAACGTATTCAATATTGCTAATGCCATGACGCAAGGTGTTGGCAGAAGGAACTGCAGATGCTGGTTTACAGTAAAATACACAAAATGCTGGAGTAAGTCAGTGGGTCAGGCAGAATCCCTGGTGGAAATGGATAGGTGACGTCTCAGGCCTGGGCTCTTCAAGCTAAAGAAGGGTCCCGACCCGAAACGTCACATATCCATGTTGTCCAGTGATGCTGCCTGATCGGCTCAGTGTCTTTCACTTGCATTGGACAACACATCAACCAGCATCTGCAGTTCCTTCTAAAACATACGGAAAAGCGAGTGGACAAAAAATATGGTATATATGTAGTACTGTGTTGAAAAATGTAGGCTGCACTATTCGAGACCGTCAATTAGGTCGGGTGCACACTTTATTCTGGTGAACGCTCCAAAGCCGCAAGTATTACAGATGAGATCTGAAATTATTTGGTCAGGACTTTAAACTAAATAATGTGAAACTGATGGTCCCGACGTGCCGAGTTCACGGCCGTAACCATTCACTGTTTGTATTGAAATATCACCGCGCGCACACACTTTGAAGGTGACCGTTTAGAAAATGAGAAAAATAAACAAACAAATTCTAACTTTCAATATTTTTCTCTATTCTTATTGTGTATTTAACTGTCATTTTGTCCCATAAAAACAGGGAAATATCGACCACGACTGGTGGGTGGGAAGGATAGATGCTCTGGCCGGGTGGAGGTTCTACACGGAGACGAGTGGGGGACAGTTTGTGATCAGTACTTTAGCTTGCTTGATGCCGGCGTGGTCTGTGAACAACTACACTGTGGTGCAGTGGCCGCAACTCCCGGAGTTACTCACTTTGGCCGAGGATCCGGCCCTGTGTGGAAGGAGAACTACCACTGTCGGGGGAACGAGCCCCGATTAGTTGATTGTCCAGTCCTACCCAGGGATCAGACGAGTTGTTCACACGGAAACGACGTCGGTCTCATCTGCTCAGGTTAGTCACCAAATATCCTTGAACTGAAAAACAGAGTTGCCCAGTGGTAGAGATGTTTACACGGTGACTCTTTTAACCATTGAAAACATCTGCTGTTTCCTGACGACCATCTTTCTTTTCTTTTCAGAAGGATACTTTCAAGAGAGAGCTAGATAGAGCTGTTAAAGATAGCGGAGTCAGGGGATATGGGGAGAAGGCAGGAACGGGGTACTGATTGGAGATGATCAGCCATGATCACATTGTTTGGCGGTGCTGGCTCGATGGGCCGAATGGCCTACTGCTGGATCTATTGTTTATTTTCTTCAGGTGCCGTCTTTCCCTTCCCCCACTGATAGGATACTGGGGCCAATTGTTATACAACGTTGTCATACATCGATAGACTGAATTTGAGTATGCAGTGCAGAATTCTGCAGTTTATAAAATAGTTTCTATGGATAGTAACTGAGAGATTGTATCTAGTAAACATAGTAAGGATAGTACAAAGGATAAGAACTGTTCATTAAGGAGAGAGAATGATGGCGATTTGTACAGTCGGGTTCTAATTCTCGGTTCACTGCTACAATACACAGATATAAATTAGTTACATCTGCTGTAGAGATCTGAGATAGAGTCTGTAGGAAGAATGCGATATGAAATTTGAAGTGGCTTAGTGATTCTTTCAAGAGCTTGACCCTAAAAGCAGGAGTAACTCAGCAGGTCAGACAGCGTCAGAAAATGAATAGGTGACGTTTCTGGTTGAGACCCTTCTTCATTCATCTATTCCTTTTCACCAGAGATGCGATCTGACCCACTGAGTTACTCCAGCTTTGTGTCTCTATCTCGGTTTAAACCAGCATCTGCAATATGGAATGAAAAATGGAAAAATCATTTTTTTCCTGATATTGGAATGGTTCCAGGAATGCATTTATTTAGCAAAAGAGAACAAAGATAAAGCGAGACTTCAAAAGACCCCGCCTACACGAGCAACGGGCGCTGGACTGGTCTCAGCATGCCTATTGCATTCGGTTTAGATCAATGCATGAGTGGTTATCATTTATTCAATAGCCAGTTTATTCCTTGTTATTGGGCCCATTTCTCTTGGTGAGGCACATAGGTTTCTCTGCATTGTTTTATGTAGACGTAGACAGAATGTTTCTATGCAGTTTTTCTGCCAATGTGACATAGAAACATAGAAAATATGTGCAGGAGTAGGCCATTCGGCCCTTCGAGCCTGCACCGCCATTCAATATGATCATGGCTGATCATCCAACTCAGTATCATGTACCTGCCTTCTCTCCATACCCCCTGATCCCTTTAGCCACAAGGGCCACATCTAACTCCCTCTTAAATATAGCCCATGATCTGGCCTCAACTACATTCTGTGGCAGAGAATTCCAGAGATTCACCACTCTCTGTGTGAAAAATGTTTTTCTCATCTCGGTCCTAAAAGATTTCCCCCTTATCCTTAAACTGTGACTATTGTTCCGGACTTCCCCAACATCGGGAACAATCTTCCTGCATCTAGCCTGTCCAGCCCCTTAAGAATGTTGTAAGTTTCTATATGATCCCCCCTCAATCTTCTAAATTCTAGCGAGTACAAGCCGAGTCTATTCAGTCTTTCTTCATATGAAAGTCCTGATATCCCAGGAATCAGTCTGGTGGACCTTCTCTGAACTTCCTCTATGGCAAGAATGTCTTTCCTCAGATTAGGACATGTGACATGTGGACAATTGATGCAGAAAATAATCCTTAAAACTAATAGCTGACCAGGTAAATGTTGAGAAGTTGTGGAATATTTTGGCTTCACGTTAATGGTTAAGCCAACATGTTTTGTATTATAGATGAAATTTGGTCTCTGAGATTGAGCCATGGGGGCAGTCGCTGCGACGGCCGCGTGGAGGTTTACCACAATGGTAGATGGGGGAGAGTGCAGGATAGCGCCTGGAACATCAATGATTCCAACGTGGTCTGCAGAGAGTTGGGCTGTGGCTCCGCCATATTCGCCTACAACTCCTCAAGGAACGGAGAGAGTGAGCTGCCCGTGTGGGTGAACAACGTTCACTGTGAAGGAAACGAGTCGCAGCTCCGAAATTGCAGCACATTTACGCCGAATCAGACATCCAGCGACAGCATCGGTGTTGGAGTCCTGTGCTCAGGTGAATATTGGCATAAATACTCAAATTAGACATTGTAATGATTGTTAGTGACTTTCGAGTTGTATTGGCGCTTCTGTCATCTGGGTTTTCGACTTGTCAATTGGGAAGGCACGGAAAATGAAGAAGCTTTATTTATCCGTTCTGGTCAATCTAATCAAAGGTCGAAATAACATTTCTTAATTTATCAAATTAGAAACATAGAAAATAGGTGCAGGAGTAGGCCATTCGGCCCTTCGAGCCTGCACCGCCATTCAATATGATCATGGCTGATCATCCAACCCAGTATCCTGTACCTGCCTTCTCTCCATACCCCCTGATCCCTTTAGCCACAAGGGCCACACTAACTCCCTCTTAAATATAGCTAATGAACTGGCCTGAACTACCTTATGTGGCAGAGAATTCCTTAAATCGATTATCGATAAATATTTATATTACACCGGTATTGTACTTCCGGTGGCGCTGGTGCCAGCAGCCTCCACCTTCAGCCGGGTATCTTTTTTTTTTTTTTTTAGTTATGTTGATGTGTGTTTTTTATGATTTTTAAAATTTCTTTATGTGGGGGAAGAGAGCACGGTGCGGAGGATACCGTCCTTCAGCCGCTTCCTGGAGAGGACGCGACTATTATTCGAGTCGCGTCCTCGCCCCCGCCCCCCCCCCCCCCCCAGCGGCCTACCTGGATTGGCGCGGCCTTTCCTGCCGGGATCGACCAGAGCTCCAGCAGCGGCGGAAGAGCGCTGAAACATCGCGGGGCTGGCGATGCCTTACCGGGGATCGCCGTCTGGAGCCCGGAGAGCTGGGCCTGCGGCACCGACATCATGGAGCTGCGGTTTGCGGGCTCCCAACGCGGGCGGCGCTGATGGACAGCGCGGAGTCCTGCGACTCTGCCCGCCTCGGGAGCTGCGGACTCGGGAGCTGCGGACTCCGGCTGCGGGAGGCGGCTGATCTGGAGGTCCGGGCCAAAGATCTTATAGCTATAGGATCTTTGGACAGGGCCGCTGAGGAGGAGGATGTTCACCGTCAGGGATCGGCGTCGGCGTTCCACCTGCCCGGCGAGAGGGCCTGAACATCGGGCCGCCCGGGGTGGCGACTGCGGGTGCTTGGAAGGCCCCGACCACGGATGAACATCTGGGAAGATCGGAGGGGAGGCTGGCTGGACTATAATAATAATAATAATGGATGGGATTTATATAGCGCCTTTCTAAGACTATGGTGCCTTCCTCACCTTGGTGCCATTGTGTTATGTTGTGTCGTGGACTTTCTGTGTTTGTGCTTTTTTTTTAAATTCTATTTTATTTTTTAAATATGTTTTATTATTTATTATTTATTTATTTTTATGATACTGACTGTAAGGAAAATTCATTTCGTTGTCTCTAATTGAGACAATGACAATAAATTGAATACAATACAATACACATCTGTATATAAATATATATATTACACACTTGAGATCCCTTTAAAACTATGTTGGAGAATAATACCTGAACAATAGTCTAGGTGTATGCACATACACACAGGCACACACACCCACACACCAACACTATCACACACACTCATACACCCACACTATCACACACACACATACACACACACACACGCACGCACGCACACACACACGCACACGCACACACACACACACACACACAAACACACACACACCAACACTATCACACACACACCAACATTATCACACACACACCAACATTATCACACACACAGGCACATTCGTACGCACACATTAGCACACACACATTTATTTATATGTTAGCCTGGAGAAAGTTATAGTATCGTGTACAGATACAGCATGGAGACAGGCCCTTCGGCCCATCGAGTCCACCCCGAAGACTGATTACCCATTGGTTCTATATTATCCCACGGTCTCATAAACTTCCTTGACACTGGGGGAAATTTAACGGAGGCCATTTAACCTGCAAACACGCCTTTCGATCTGGATGTAACCCACGTGGTCACGTGTGCAAACGTGTAATCTCCCCACAGACCGCACCTGAGGTCAGGATCGAACCGGAGTCTCAGGTAGTGTGAGACCACAGAATTACCATCTGCGCCGCTGAAGAGTTAGCTCCCAGGAGACTGCCAAGCAAGTGAGATAGAGTTCTTAAAGATAGCGGAGTCAGGGGATATGGGGAGAAGGCAGAAACGGGGTACTGAATGTGGATGATTAGCCATGATCACAGTGAATGGCGGTGCTGGCTCGAAGGGCCGAATGGCCCACTCCGGCACCTATTGTCTATTATCTACTAAAGTAAAATACATAACAGGACTTTTGCACCACTCTCCGCCAAGGACCTGGGTGTAAAGTGGGAGGGTTTCCACGTATAGAGTTGGCCACGTATACTATGGGCCCTCTCCATTTCCAGTCGGCAGAAGAGACCACCAGGTCCAGGGATCAGGCGATGGTGGGTGTGAGGGGCCGTGTGTGAGAGAAGTCTGGACAATAAACACTTCAATGTGGTGTGGAACAACACGGGGTACCTTTCCGAGGGATAGCATAGAAGGCGCGGCCGAACGTGGGGTGATGGGTGTACATTGCAATTGTGTGATTAACTCCCTTCAACAGACCATCTCCAATTACGGCTGTCTGGGGGTGGAAGTACATGTGCTGGACGAGTGGAGATTTATTACAATGGGTCTTGGGGCACAGTTTGTGATGACTCCTGGGATCTGGACGACGCTAACGTGGTCTGCGGGCAGCTAGGTTGCGGATATGCTGTGGAAGATAAAATTCCAGGATTCTGTGGACGAAGTAAAGGCCAAATTTGGTTGGATGAAGTAAGATGCTCGGGTAACGAATCATACCTCTGGAACTGTCCCTCCGCACCGTGGGGCCGGCACGATTGCAGTCATAAGGAAGACGTGACAGTGAAGTGTTCTGGTAAGGCTACGTTCGGTCTGCTGATTCTCTGCAACTTATAGTGGGAACCTGCATTCCAGAGATGTATTCAATGGTTTATCGTAAACAATGCGAGCATTGAATCTCATTGATAGAAACATAGAAACATAGAAATTAGGTGCAGGAGGAGGCCATTCGGCCATTCGAGCCTGCACCGCCATTCAATATGATCATGGCTGATCATCCAACTCAGTATCCCGTACCTGCCTTCTCTCCATACCCTCTGATCCCCTTAGCCACAAGGGCCACATCTAACTCCCTCTTAAATATAGCCAATGAACTGGCCTCGACTACCCTCTGTGGCAGAGAGTTCCAGAGATTCACCACTCTCTGTGGGAAAAATGTTCTTCTCATCTCGGTTTTAAAGGATTTCCCCCTTATCCTTAAGCTGTGACCCCTTGTCCTGGACTTCCCCAACATCGGGAACAATCTTCCTGCATCTAGCCTTAGGAATTATATAAGTTTCTATAAGATCCCCTCTCAATCTCCTAAATTCTAGAGAGTATAAACCAAGTCTATCCAGTCTTTCTTCATAAGACAGCCCTGACATTCCAGGAATCAGTCTGGTGAACCTTCTCTGCGCTCCCTCTATGGCAATAATGTCCTTCCTCAGATTTGGAGACCAAAACTATACGCAATACTGAGGTGTAGTCTCACCAAGACCCTGTACAACTGCAGTAGAACCTCCCTGCTCCTATACTCAAATCCTTTTGCTATGAAAGCTAACGTACCATTCGCTTTCTTCACTGCGTGCTGCACCTGCATGCCTAATGCCTTGATGGAATAAAGTCCTTTCCCTGCTTAGGTTTTCTTCTACTTACCAACACCAAACTCTCCCCACGTGTAGCTCTGCTCATTTCGCCCTCAGCTGTTGTCCGGTTTAACGGCATTTGGCCACATTTCCCGAAACAGACCGACGAGATAATATTGTTTCGGCATTTTCGGCAAAAGCATTGTGGGCGGAAGTGTCTGTTCCTGAGCTGATATCTGTGAACGGGAGATATTCCCTCTTTATTTTATACTCTTGCTTTAGGGATCGTGATTGTCAATTTTCATTTCGATGTTACACAATCGAAGGTTAAGTACATTGAGTATTTTCTTTCAGGTTCAGATCTGTCGCATTTTCAACCAGAACTGAAGCAAGATTGCACCACTTCACACAAGTATCTCCCTGCCCCCCACTTTCAGTGACTTGATAAAACAGCTGACCTTGCGATTTCCTCTTCACCCAATCTGTTCCCAATTAACAGTCCCTGTTGAGTTTTTCCAGCGACATCTGTTTTTGTTGAATCAGATCTTTCTCATGCCTCTTTGTTGCTATCTGCGGGATGGATACATTATGATGACCTGTGTGTCTCCTGTTCCCTTCACAGAACACAAAGAGATGCGGCTGGTGAACGGAGGCCGGCGGTGTGAAGGGAGAGTGGAAGTGTGGTACAACGGGACATGGGGAACTGTGTGCTCCGGGAAGCTCTATGGAGTGGAGGCGGAAGTGATCTGTAAACAATTAGAATGTGGACCCCTCGCATATATTGAATATGGCGCCAGGAAATATGGACAAGGTTCAGGGCCCATATGGATCGATGAGATGAAATGTAGCTCGCACGAGTCAGTCCTTTGGCAGTGCCAGTTTGACCCGTGGGGGAAACACAACTGTAACCACAGGAAGGATGCAGGCGTTTCATGTAAAGGTAACACAGGAAAGTCAGCATACGATGGCAGTTTAAACACGCGCGTAAATCCGTCAACATTTCACTGTTCTCAACAGATGCTGAAATGCCGGAGACAACCCGCGGGAAAGGCTGCGACGGAGGAAATGAATCAAAATCTCGCCGTTTACCAGGCGAGTCATTCTACACCGTCAGCGTGACATCAACCCCGGATGTTTGATGAATGAGTGATCAACACATAGCTGAGAATCCTCAACAACTTCTCTTTAGACTTCTCTCACGATCTTCTCGTTAAACGAGTAGCCATGGGTCCTTGCATGGATCCCAGCTATGTCAGCCTTTTGATTCAAGTACTGTGAATAGTCCTTCTTCCAAACGTGCACTGACATCATTCCCCAAACTCCTCATTCTTCGCTCCTTCGACATGAAATATACCACCCACCTACCCCCCCCCCCCCCCCTATTTAATATTTCATCCTCATCATTCCTTACATTACAGCCTTTTGTCCTTTTTTCATATCTAACCTTTGTGCACCCATCTGTCAATGAACACCTCCCACACCTGAATCCACCTATCACTGAAGAAGGGTTTCGGCCCGAAACGTTGCATATTTCCTTCGCTCCATAGATGCTGCTGTACCCGCTGAGTTTCTCCAGCCTTTTGTGTACCTTCCACCTATCACTTGCCTAGATTAGAACCGCCTTCATCTCTGTTACAGCCTCTTCCCCTCCCTCTTACTAGAATTAGTCTGAAGATGGGTCCCGATCCGAAACGTCACTGCACACGTCATGTAGAGATGCTGTCTGACCCGTTGAGTTACTTCAGCACTCACGCATTTTTAACTGAATATTTAATTTAACTTCACTTAGATCTACAACTGCGGGTTGATGGCGGCAGCAACAATTGCTCCGGAAGGGTTGAAATATTATTCAACAACAGCTGGGGAACGGTGTGTGATGACTCCTGGGATCTCGCTGATACCAATGTCGTCTGCAGACAGTTGGGCTGTGGCTCTGCTCTTTGGACTCCAGGAGCGGCGACCATTGCCCCGGCCTCAGGTGACATCTGGCTGGATGAAGTGAAATGCACGGGAAGTGAATCATTCCTGTCCCGTTGTCTGGCTTCACCACTCGGTCAACATGACTGTGATCACAAGGAAGATGTCTTTGTCACCTGTTCTGGTATGTGTCGTTCGGCATATTCCCCGATCTCTACACATCTTCAATTTCATAAGCAATATATCGTTTATTTTTTAATTGAAAATCTAGAGATGACGTTGCTAAAAACTGTTTACAATGTCCACGTCCAGTTTTGATCCCCTCTGTCTCCAGCACTTCAGGTATTTATTATTCATGCGATGTTGACCATTACACTTACATACTATGCTGACTGTGCTGATATTCGCTTGCTTCTGTTTGCTAATTTCTGAGAACATGATAGGTGATTTTCAAATTGGGTGACTCAGTATGTGAAACAGGACTTGCAAAATTCTAAAAAACCATGATGTCCAGCTCCAGCCAAATATCTCTGTGACAAGACAGGATATTGGGCTCATTGCAGTATTTTCTCCTCAGGAAGTGTTGGTAATAGGAATCATGTTGCGCTTTTCAGTGAGGATTACTGACCTTTGATTAATGGCTGTTAATTAACTGTTATTATGTGTAGGAACCAAGATAATTCGATTTGTAAGTGAGTGACTCTGTTTGATGGCATGTCGAGGCAGTGAAAACAGTGCTTATTCTTTCGCAAGATGTTGTCGAGAGGGTGTCCGGGCTTATGGGGCGAAGGCAGGTGAATGGGGTAAAGAGGGAAAGATATAATTGAAGGGCGGAGTGGACTTGATGGGCCAAATTGCCTTATTCTGCTCCTGGAACATAGGAGCTTATGAATTTATGAACATGAAATAGTCTTCATATGTTACCCGTAGTACATATTATAGATATCGTTTTTTTGTAAACAGCATCATATCATGCAGGAATTTATAGGCATGCGCTTCCATATCTTTTGTGTTGTTCTGATTTGGATTTTATGGCATTGAGGTCTGTGCCAAGCAATGTGGATGCAGTGTGGATGCACATTATGCCTGAATACAATATTGCAGCTGTTGTCTGGATACAGAGCGTCACTAGTGAGGAATCAGGACATTCTAGTATATTTTCTATTTATACCACTCCGCACAATACAATAGAGACTTGAGCTTTTTATAGTTTTCCGCTCAGCCATTCTTCTGGTGCAATGTATGACCGGATTTTGGGAACATTTCTAGTAAAGCAAGATGCACAACCAGCGGTTAAAATTTATCAATTGTCCCTAGAAATGTTTTCTGTTTGGACCAACTGCTCCTGTTTTCCGTTTATCCAGGAATTTCAATTTCAGAGTTGGGAAAGAAGCCGCCATCCACGGCTGTTGTGGTTTGCACAACTCTGGGAATCCTCCTCATCGCTGAATTTGTCACACTGGTGATAATAGCTCGGAGGCAATCAGCAAGAAGAGGTGAGGTTCATCTTTACAGCGTTATTATTCCAGAAAATATTTCATAGCGTGAAGAGACTTTCATTCGCTTTTCCATGTGCTCTTTTCTTTCTTGCATTATGTGCAACAAATGCGACTGTGCGGCATTGTGTAGGTATTCCATGGTTCCTATTGGAAAGAGCAATTTGTCGTAGTAGCATGGAATGTTAAATGTGATTATTGTTTGGGTTCCTCCATCAATTGTTCACTTGACTGATGTTCAACATTCCATTGGGCGGGAGATTGCAACCTTCACTCTGTCCTCCCTGTTTCGACGAATGCAATCAACCTGACGTGCACATTCATATAAGATCAAATAGAACAAGTTGTCCGACAACTTTAGGCTGTGCACGCAATACGCATGAAGAAGAAGACCATTCCATTCAACATCCTGTTCAATGCGCTGCTCAACCGCGAACATTCTGATTAGATTCTATCCACCACATCTCAAACTTGCTCTTTCCTCACATTCTGTGCTCCTGCAATGCTTTATTCCCCATCTCCTTCCATTTATTTGATGCAACACAATCTGTATTTTCCACTTCCTAAATTGACACACATGGAAATTTAAATTCCTGATCACCCAGTGCTACACCTGTACCATCCGTATGTATTTGGGAATGCAATCACGCTCTGAACGGCATTGTCGTGGCGGAACAGAAATGAGGAATTGCTTCCGACTGATGCACACTAGCTGTGATCTTCCTGATGTTCGTAGAATTCTCTAATGTCTGCAAGAAGCCGTTAGACATCTAGCGTAATTCTTCAATGGTAACGCTCATCAACAGTTTTCCTTGAATATTATTAATTCATAATTTTTACATGTCATACGCACATTACTAACTGTTAAATACTATTCCTGTAAATCCACAAGTTAACTCACATTCTCCTTTCAACAGATGCAGAGATGAGAGGCAGGGGCTTCGGCTTTTATGAAGCAATTTATGAAGAGATTGACGATACTCTCCCTGGAAACAATTTCAGTCAGATGGATGATTCAAGTGAGTATTTGCTCTCGACAGTCACCCTTCAGCGATAAATATCCCCTCCACTCCAATAACCGTATTAATGGTCATTGAGTAAAAATAAAAACATTGTAACAGATACATCGGACAAAAGCAAACTGTTGGAGCAACGCAGTGGGTCGGGCAGAATCTATGAAGGAAAATGTACAGATGACCGTTTGTGTCCGTACCCTTCTTCATGTCTGGAGTAGAGCGGAGATGGTTGATAGAAAGTGGCGAGAGGAAATGCTGCACAAGTTTCTGGTAGATGACAGGTGGATGTATGCAACGAGGGGTGGAATTGTAGACAAATCCATTTGGGGAGGCGGATGGAGAGTGGAGGTGACCACAACGGTTGGAGGTGATAGAAGGGAGGACAAGGAGCTCCAGATGGTGGAATCTGATAAGAAAAAAAGTAAACAATTGAAATATAGAAACCTTGGGAATAATGGTGGGTAGGTGGGAAAAATGGGGATGGGAATTGTGGACCCTGTGCAGATAGGGATAGGTTATAAGCTGATGGAGATGGTGGAGGTGAGGACAGGAAATGGGAAATGAGGGACAGGCTCAGGGTAGAGAATGTTGTGTTTGAGAGAGTCAGGGTTGATTATCAGGAGAGAGAAGTGGGGTGACAACTGGAGAATTAAATATTTACACCATCGGATTGTCAGCGTTACCTGAAGTGCTGCTCTTCCAGCTTGCATGTAAACTCAATCTGGCAATGTAAGAGGTGGAGAACAGAGAGGGCGAATGGGAATGAGGAATGGAATCGAAATCCAGCTGTCCCTGTCCCTGTTTGCCTCGTCTGCATTTGGCATCACGTAGGTAAAGGAGGGTACATCGAGAGCATAGAATGGAATAGTGGAGACTGACGTTTAGGTCCCTGAATGGAGATAAAGGAGCAGGTGTAATACTAGGTGTTGCATCACCTGTGGTTAGTGGGAGGGGGATGTACAAGGTGGATCGTGTGAAGATAGATCGAGTCAAGGAATCTGCACCATCTTGGAGTCAGCCTCATATCCATGGCCAGGGTGCTTTTCCAAAAAAAGGTGTGTTGAATGAAGCCGACAGATAGACATGATTAGATGGGGCCCATGAGATTGTCCATGGCTACTCATTTGATTTGTAGAACGCTAGGGCATCCAAAGAAGACAAGTACCACCAGGCAGAGGAGACTGTTAGCTGCACTGAAGTCGTTGGGTCACTGCTCTGGGACGAAAGCAATTGTCCAGAAACCTTCGTGATGGGAAGGGACTGTTCATGGATGGTACACATGAGGAGTAGTGAGCCACACAGATTGGAAGTTGTAAAAGTTGTGCGGAGCATCTGAGGTGTGCAGATGTAAGTAGACACGATTGGCAATGAGGTCGAGGTACATTTAAGCTCTGAGGTTAAACAATGGGACAAACGGAGTTGGAAAAATACTCCCATCCTGTTTATGGCATTAGGGCGGGGGATAGAAGCGGGCAGTGGACACTTTGAGTCTATCAGTTTCCAGACTGTAGTGGGTAGATACCGGAAGTGATGAGCTCTGTGAAGGTTGGTGATAGACTTGCTTCTTCTCCACACCTGGTGACTGACATGTTAATGATGTTTACCGAATGCGCTTTTGTTTTGTTTTAATATGTTTTCAATATTTCGAATGGAAACGAACAGATATCAGAAACTTTCCGCAAGGGAAGAATTGCTATGACAGTGAGATTCTCACCGTAGCCATATAAATGTTCATATCTATAATGGATTTACGGCATCTTTCAGTGTTTATATTGCTCAATGAATGGGTGTTGTGTATGATTAAAATAGCCAGCAGTTCAACCTTATTTTTTCATTTGGCTCCAGCAACATTATCACAGGCCGACTAGGAAAAGGGGAGATGCAGCGAGACCTGGGTGTCATGGTACACCAGTCATTGAAAGTAGGCATGCAGGTGCAGCAGGCAGTGAAGAAAGCGAATGGTATGTTAGCTTTCATAGCAAAAGGGTTTGAGTATAGGAGCAGGGAGGTTCTACTGCAGTTGTACAGGGTCTTGGTGAGACCACACCTGGAGTATTGCATACAGTTTTGGTCTCCAAATCTGAGGAAGGACATTATTGCCATAGAGGGAGTGCAGAGAAGGTTCACCAGTCTGATTCCTGGGATGTCAGGACTGTCTTATGAAGAAAGACTAGATAGACTTGGTTTATACTCTCTTTTTTCACACAGAGAGTGGTGAATCTCTGGAACTCTCTGCCACAGAGGGTAGTCGAGGCCAGTTCATTGGCTATATTTAAGAGGGAGTTAGATGTGGCCCTTGTGGCTAAGGGGATCAGAGGGTATGGAGAGAAGGCAGGTACGGGATACTGAGTTGGATGATCAGCCATGATCATATTGAATGGCGGTGCAGGCTCGAAGGGCCGAATGACCTACTCCTGCACCTAATTTCTATGTTTCTATGTTTCTATGTTTATCCGAGTCGGATATCAATGAGATAAACAATTGATGATAACTTATTTACACATATCCATTGGTGTTTGTACAATACACACAGTGTCAGAAGGAGTCCGACCCGAAACGACACCTCTTCGTGTTCTCCAGGCGTGCTGCTTGACTCGCTCGCATCCTCCAGCATGTTGTGTCCTTTTTGTAAAACAGCATCTGCGGTTCCTCGTTTCTTTAATTGGTTCGTTCGTAGATCGCTGCAGCTGACCTTCCTGTTGAACCAGCATTGTACCATTATGTCATATGTCATATCCGCGATACTGTCATTGGGACGATGAATAATGTGTGTCTTCTGCTCCAATGCCCAATTTAGCCCGATGTCTAATAACTATCTCTGTCATTGACTTCTAGTTTCTGGATCCATTGATTCCATGAATCAAATAGAATATTACACCAGCGACCCTCTGGGTTGTGCTCATTCAACAAGCGAACTCCCTGAAGGAACCTCCTCCAGTGTTCGAGGTTGGTGCATGTTTTGTTTTCCATTTTCTCCTATTTTAATTCATTTTGTTCGTAATCAGAACATATCAGGGAAAAGGTGTCCGAGCATGTTCGCCGTGAAATGGTAGAGAGGCGATCTCAATAACTTGTAAGGGATTTCTATTTAAAACATCAACAATTGGACTTTGAAGATAAACCTCTCGACCGCCAGCTGTGTAATTGAATGAAACATTCATTGTGTATTTATATTCTCAATGCGGACAGGACTTGAACTATAACACCAATTATAGCGCCGGGTTGGAGCAACGTTAAATAGTTCACAGGCCCAACACAGTCCTCTCTCCGTCCAGATACCAATTACACAACAACATCTCAGTCTGAAGAAGGGTCGCGACTCTAAACGTCACCCATTACTTCTATCCAGAGATGCTGCCTGTCCCGCTGAGTTACTCCAATATTCTGTGTTTATTTCACATCCCTTGCAGCTTACAAAACGATTTAGGTTTTCAGGAAGATCATTCCGGTTTATACTTCCTCCTAGATCTAGTTCCGGATGACCATGACGATCCTGAGAGTAAAGCCATTGATTGTCCGGGCGGTCAGTTCCCGATGGACGGTGGCCCCGATGACCTTCTGATGCTAACAGTTGCCGGCGGTGACGTGGACATTGGTGGTGAGTCAGTCTCTGACATGCCAGAATCACCAATGCTCAGCAAAATATTCCACCCACTGCGTTGTTTTATATTCACTTTCCTGCTTCAAATATTATTTGCTAAAAGAAAAGACATTTTCAGAGAAAGTTGCCCACGGACGGTTTTGTTCTTACTCGAACAACGTGTCATTCACAACTGCAATGTAAACCATATGAATACAGTATCTATTTTGTCATGTTCCATGTCGGCTTATTTACCCCTTGAGACTGCGTTCTGAACCTGCACGGGAATGACGGGGAGGGGTGGGGGTGGGGGGGAGGGGGGGGGGGGGTGGAAACTGCAATAGAAACCACTTCTAGTCTCCGCACACAAACAAAGCCCCCTTTTACAAAATATATAATTGCTGCACATAAAAAACCGGACTGCTGACTATTCTATTGCACGGTCCTCTCTCTGTCCAAATATGCCAGACACTACTGGATGGATATTTTTAAAATAATTTCTGTAGTTGTTAATATCCAACTGGATCCCGACCCTAAATTAATAATATTTGGCATATCAGAACAATATCTAAAACTCACAATAAACCAAAGAAATTACAGTACAATAAATAATTGGGAAAAAATTGATATTAACATTTTTGAAAAACCCAACAACCCCCACAATCAAGGTGTGGATTATGGAGATGTCGGAGACCTCACATTTGGAAAAAATTAGATTTGTCTTAATTGACAAACCAGAATTATTTATTAGAGTATGGTCTCCATTTATAGATTTACTAGACCAAGTGCAGACCCGTTGGGTCTGTTCCCTCAACGTGCGGTTGTGGGGGGGGGGGGGGGGGGGGGAGGCGGCATGCAGCGTCACACACACTAACTATCCCCTCCCCCTCCCGCGCACTCACGCTAATTACCACCCTTGATATTATATTAATATTATTAATTTGCTCCTTTTACCCCATAACCACCCTATCTACTGACGCGTAGCCCCCAACTTGCAGTCACATCTAGAGAGAAGGGGGGGGGCGGGTTAGAGAGTGAAGGCAGAGAGAGAAGGGGCAGAGACAGAGAGAGAGACAGAGACACAGAGAGAGGGGCAAGAGGGATGGGGGTGGAGAGGAGGAGAAGAGGGAGGGTGGGTGAAGGGGGCAAGGTGGGGGAGGAGGGGAGGAGAGGGAGAGGGTGAGAGTGAGGGGGAGAGAGAGGGGGTGCTGAGAGGGGGTGAGGGGGAGAGGTGGGGAGCAGGGGGGGGAGGGAGTGGGGAGGGTGGATGGAAGAGGGTAGGGGGTGTGGAGGGGAGTTAGGGGAGGGAGGGTGGGGGAGGGGGAGGAGAGGGGGAGGAAAGAGGGGGGGAGAGGGGGAGGAGAGAGGGGAGGAGGGGGAGGGGGGGAGAGGGGGAGAGAGAGGGTGTGCTGAGAGGGGGGTGAGGTGAGTGGAGGAGGAGAGGGGGGTGAGGTGAGGGGAGGGGGAGAGGTGGGGAGCAGGGAGGGTGGAGGGAAGGGGGTAGGGGTGTGTGGAGGGGAGGGGGGTTCAGGGGAGGGACGGTGGGGGATGGGATGGAGGGGAGGAGAGGGAGAAAAAGAGGGGAGAGAGGGGGAGGGGTGAGAGGAGAGGAGAGGAGGGAGAGGAGAGGGGGCAGAGGAGAGGGTCAGAGAGGGGGGGAGGAGAGGGGGAGGGGAGGGGAGAGGGGGGAGAGGAGAGGGGGAGAGGGGAGGGGGAGAGGAGAGGAGAGGGGGGAGGGGGAGGAGAGGGGGTGGAGGAGAGAGAGGGGCAGAGGGGGGGAGAGGAGAGAGGAGGAGATGTGAGAGGAGAGGGGGGGGAGAGGAGAGGGGGGAGAGTAGAGGGGGAGAGGAGAGGGGGAGAGGAGGGGGAAAGGGAGGGAGAGGAGGGGGAAAGGGGGGTGCGAGAGGAGAGGAGGGAGGAGAGGAGGGAGGAGGGGGGGGGGAGAGGAGAGGGGGGTGATGGGGAGAGGGGGGGGAGAGTTAGAAAGGGAGAGTGACAGGGGGGAAGAGAGTGAGAGAGAGAAAGAGAGAGGGATAGGGAGAGAGGTGAGGAGAGAGAGGAGGGGAGAGAGGGAGAGGGTGCCTTTTTACTTCAACCCAAACAACCATTTGCAGGCAGTGCTTTTTTCCCTCAAACTAACCATATTTTCATTTTCAAACCACATTATGATTGAGGCACACCACTTGCAGAGACTGATTGAGGCACACCACTTCCTGGTTTTATAGTCCCTCCCCCTCCCTCCAGCAGGGGCAGCAGAGAGAATGGGGAATTTTGTAAAAACATTAATATCTCTCTCATTTCTCATCAACGGGAAAAATCCTCGGTACACATGCGGCGGAGGGGGGCTCTGAGCGAGGTGACCAAAAATGACGGCTGTAGGTGGCGGCATTCTCTCGGAAGTCGCAGCACAGTTGGCCAACAGCGGTCAAGAACAGAGATTTAGTAATATAGATTTGAAGGGGTAGATTGGACCGGCGCAGAGGTCGGACTGAAGCCTGAACCCAGGACTAGATGAATAGTTATGGTCTCTGACCTACGGACCTATCTCCCAAGTTGTATTATTGATAGTTTATCCTATTTTTCTAATTTCTTCCTTTCTTTCTTTATTAAAAAAAACAAAAACAAAACAAATATGCCAGACACAAAGCGGCGGAATAAGTCAGAGGGTCAATCAACATCAATCAACAGGGATGATTAACGGTTCAAGTTCTTCAACATTCTAGGAGGGAGGGAGAGACTGTGTAAGAGTCGGGAGAGTCTGGCAACTGATAGGTGGATACGGCTGGGGAAATAACAACCCAACGGAATGAACGTTAAAGTCTTCCATTTTATACACAACCCAACCACCCGCCCACCAAAACTGCTCTCCCCTTTATCCCCCCTCTTCCCTGTTCACCACCCCGAATGCGCACCATTTCCCCATTGTACCGTCCCCTTTCCATTCCCCATCACTTTCCATTCTATCCCTTCACATTTCCCACCTTACTCTATCTCACAACATTTTGCCTTTTCCCCATCTCTAGCCTTGGTCCGCCCATCTGTCGACCAAACAACCCCCACCTGCATCCACAAATCACGGGCAGGATTTTGTACCTCCCCCGCCTCTTCGCCAGATTTCTCCCCCCATTACAATTTGTCTGAGAAAAGGGTCCCGACTCGAAACCTTCCCTATCCATGTGGTTAAGAGATGTTGTTTGATCCGTTATGTTTCTCCAGCACTTTGGGTTACTTTTTGTACACCAACATCTATAGTTCATTGTGTCCGCTCTATTCCAATGCTGCCGTTCTTCCATAATTGAATAATCCTCGCCATACAATGCCGTCTCCTGCAAACTGAGGTTCGTGCCATTGATGTTCAATCATACAGAGCATAGTCCGCAGATTCTCACTGATCCTGTTTTCCCGGCCCTGCTCTACAAACAGCAATGATGAACGTCACTGTGGCACATTCACAGTCCCGGCCCTTACAGCACGCATTGGGTTTGATGGCTCTATTCCATATTTTATATCAGAGCCATGAAGACGGAAAGAAAATAATATTTCATGCGTTTGCTTTCACTGTCTATATCGCAACACCGGTGATGTGGGCGTGGGGTATTTGTTCAACTTTTGGGTGGACTGTGTTGAAATATCTGTGATGCTGATTCGAAATAACGTTATTGGTGAGAAAATGCCACATACTTTTGTTGAAATTCACAATTACTTACACAGGTAGATAGTGTGGCAAAGAAGGCTTTTAGCGCATTGGCTTTCATTAGTCAAGTTTTTGAGTGTTAACGTGGGGTGTTGTGTTACGTACATGACGTTGGCATGGTTCCATTTGGGGAACTCTGTTCAGTTTGTGTCGCCCTGCTACACGAAGCATGTCATTAAGCTGAAAAGAGAACAGAGATGATATCCAATGGTATTACCAAGATTTGAACGGCTGAGGTGTAGCGAAAGGCTGGACAGAGTAGGACATTGTTCCTTGGAGCGTAGGAGGCTGAGGGTTATCTCATAGGTGTGTAGTAATTGGCGATGCTGGCTCGAAGGTCCGAATGGCCTCCTCCTGCACCTATTTTCTATGTACTAAATGTTGAGCGGACCGGATAGGGCAAATGTACAGTGCCTTTTACCTAGAGGAGGGATATCATGAATTACTGTACATAGGTTTAAGGGGAGAGTGGTAGATTTAAGGTGACAGGGCAAACTTTTATTTCAGAGGGTTGACGATACGTGGAACGAGCTGGAGGTGGTTGGGACAAGCAATGTAACCGCTTCCAAACAATACTTGGACAGGTACATGGGCAGGTTAGGTGAAATGTACATGAGCCAAACGCGGGCTGGTGGGAGCAGCTTAGGTGGGCTCTTTGGTTGGAATTGACGAGTTGAGTCAAATGTCCTGTTTCAGGGCTGTATGACTCCATGCCTCGAATATTACAAAAATCCGTTTTTTTTAATCATGTTAAATCTTGATTTTAGCTGGCCCAATAATATTTGCTTTGTTTTCTTTCCCAGGTGAATCTAGCATGATACCTTGTTTCCAAAGCCTGGCTTGAAATGATTGAAGTAGCTCGGCGTTTCAGCAGACAGCACGTGCCTTTCACCCATCCTGCAAGATCTTCACAGCATTGATATCACTCGCCAACTTATCACAAGCAGAATCTTTGACTTGATTTTAAACCACTTGGTTTGATTTTTTTTTTTTGCCCTAAACCTTGGAAGAAAACATGTATGCACTGCTCTATGGACAGGTGTAGAAAAACATATTCAATCGTCATTCTTCTTCTGGAAGAAAGATCTTTTTTTTTCCTAATCAATAAACCCATGTTAATTTGAATTTGTAAGCGTTTTTATATTCCATGTAAATGCTTAAGATTGTGCAGGTTAAAATGAATGTTACTTTGTTCTTATCATGCTTTACCTTGCTTTGGTGTTTGTAATGAACTGTTTCAATCTCGCTCAATGTAAGAATTGAAGAAGCATAATAAATACTTCAGGTGGAATTCGATATTAATGTGTTCATATTTTGTCCGAGCATACATACACATCTCATAGACACTAAAACAAAGCACCACGTTGATTGCCCGTGGTCTCAAGATGTGAGCTAAAGACACAGGCTAGACATTACAGAACATAAGTCTAATTGTGAAAGCTTAGTAATGAGCGGGAAACATCCTTTCAAGACCAAGGTGATAAATGTACATTGGATAATAAGTCAGATTATACGATTTACTTTGAATTTCCAAAATCCAATTCTCATCAGTAAGTACATGGATATAGGCATCAAGAGGGTAATTGGGAAATCATGAAACCGGTAACCAAGTGGTCATATAGGGAGAGAAAACAGTAAAATAAGGCCAAACGTATGTATTCTGCAAACCTGCTGACTCCCACAGTAATCTATTCCACATTTCCTCCCACTCTACCACTTTCAAAGACGCTATCTCCTGCTCTCAATTCCTCCGTCTCAGTCGCATCTGCTCCCAAGATGAGCCTTTCCATTCTAGGGCATCCGAGATGTGGTAATTGTCCACACCCTCCCCCTCCCCGTGCTGTCATGGATGGATTCCTCATCGGCGTCTTCGTAGTCCGTATTTCTGCTCTCGTCTCCTCTTCCTCCAGATGGAACCTGGTTAGAGTTCCCATGATACTCACCTTTCTCCCCACCAGCCTCCGCAACCAACGCACCATCGACATTTCCATCACCTCCAATGCGTTCTCTCCACAGTTACATCATCCCATTTCCACTCCATGTTGCTGGTCGCAGAGACCTCTGCCTCCACATAACCTCCATTCACACTCCCTTCCCACCCAAACCTGCCCCTCTCCAAGTATGTTCCGCTGCAACCGCAGGAGATGTAATACCCGTGCCTATATCTCCTCGCTTGCCTTCATCCAGGGACCCCATCTGTCCTCCCAGATGATACAGATGTTCAAGTACACCTCCTCTAACCTCACCTACTGTATCCGGTGTTCTCGATGCCACCTCCTGTACATCAACTTTACCAAGCAGAGTCTCGCCCACCGTTTTCCGGACAACTGCTCTCAATCCTCCAAGGTCTACTGGATCTCCCGGTGATTAACCATTTTAACCTCCTTCACGTTCCCACAATAACGTTTCTGTCCTGGTCCTCCTCAATAGCCAGAGTGAGGCGTCATGCAAACTGAAAGAACTTCCCACATATTCGCTTGTGTAGCTTCCAACCCAGCGGTGTGAACATTGAATTTTCCAATTTTAAGTAACTTCCACTCTCTCCCCATTCTCCCCCACACCTCGGTTTCTCTGCCCTCTGTCACCTGTGCCTCAGCAGGACCATACTCCAATGTGTTTCATTATATCAAATTAACATGTAGACAATGCTCTTTCGAGGGCCTTTGTTAATTATCCATTCACAGGACTATCAGTGAGCAAATTCCACAACATAGCGCTCCCTGGGAGTGAAGAAAATCTCACCTCCCCTCTGGATTTATTAGGAATCACCCCACATCTGTTTCTTCTGTTTGTTCCACTCCCACTGGGACCAGTTTCACGTTTTCTCCATGAAAGTCCCTGCTAAAGTTGAATATCTCCACACAGGTTTCTCAACATCTGTTGTCAACACACCGCTCTGTTGTTTGTGATCGTATGTTAGGCAAATCTATGTGAGGCTTAGATAGGGTGTAGCGTCCGATCCTTTTCCTCAATGCGGAAATGTCAAAGACTTAAGGACATAGTTTGAAGATGAGAGTGGCAATTTTTAAGGGAGGAGTATTTTTTTACACGGAGGATGGTGTGCTTGCCTTATGTCGTGGTGGAGGCAAATACGATAGTGGCGGTGAAGTGTTTTTCTGATCGGAACATGGATATGCGGGGAATGGTGGGATATGGGTTATATGCAGGCAGATAAGAGTTTGTCCTGACATCATGTTTTGACACAGAACGTGTGGGCCGACCGGTCAGTTTTTGTGCTGCATTGTCCCATGTTTTTTGTGTTATGTTCGAAAAATAACTATTTTATTAAAGGAGATTATACAAAAGATGAAATCTCATGTCATTTAAAAGTCATTGATAAGTAATCACTCGGTTATCAATTCGATCACCTTAATTCACCTTCCTGCTTGGTCCAAAACGTTTGAAGGCCCTAGAGCGCCCTCTTCTGGTTGTGCCTTGTGGTGAAGTTATGAGGCAGTTACTGACATTTGCGGATTGCCAATGTGACGACAGAAGACGATAGACGCGTATTTATGACGTTCACCTTTGCCTTTTGCAAGTTCTATGTAGATTTTGCATGAGATGAATCCGAGGAATTCATTGATGGTTTCTGGAAGTACTTTCATAGTGTTATTAATCGAATAATACACAGTGTAAATTAAGACAGAAACATCTGCTTTCGCTAAACTGTACCCTCACTGTGTGACTTTGAGCAGACAGCCACCTCTGCTGATTATCTGTCAGTTCGCAAAGGGAAAAATCCTTTATGAGTGTAAACTTCAGGAACTTGTTCTGGCTCTGTAATAGTCCTAGACTGTAGTTGCTGTAGTTACTGTATGTTTTTGTATAAAGCGTAATATTCCTGCGATGTGATGGTTTAATCCATAGAGTAATATTGCAAAAGAATGTAACGTTATTGACAGCGGGTGCCGGAAGGGGTGTTTTTTACAATTTTTAAACCTTCATAACTTTTGTCCTATTTCACCGAAACATATAACTTACCGCAGAGGAGAATGGTGAGTAAGGTGGTGAAAAATTGTAGCGCTATGGGGGGTCGTTTTTGCGCAAAATTAAAAACCATGCAAACCGGAAGAGGACAAGATGAGAGTTTTAGTAATAGTATAGATGCGACAGGAGCAGAAATAGGCCATTCGGCCCAATAAGTCTACTCTGCCATTCAATCATGGCTGATCTATCTCTCCCTCCTTACCCCATTCTCCTGCTTTCTCCCCTCATAACCTCTGACACCCATACTAATCAACAATCTATCTGTCTCTGCCTTAAATATTTCAACTGACTTTGCCACCATTGCTTTCTCTGGCAAATAATTCCACCGATTCATCAGGCTCTGACTAAAGAAATTCCTCATCTCCTTCCTAAAAGAATGTCCTTTAATTCTGAGGCTATCACCTAAGTCCTGGACTCTCCCACTAGTGGAAATATCCTCTCCACATGCACTCTGACCAAGCCTTTCACTATTTTGTATGTTTAAATGAGGTCCGCCCTCATTCTTCTAAACTTCATCGAGCATAGGCCAAGTGCCATTAAATACTCATCATATGATAACCTACTCATTCCTGGGATCATTCTTATAAACCTCCTCTGGACCCTCTCCAGAGCCAGCACATCCTTCCTCAGATATGGTGCCCAAAATTGCTCACAATATTCCAAATGCGGCCTTATAGAACCTCAGCATTACATCCGTGTTTTTTGTAAACAAGCCCTCTCGAAATAAATGCGAGCATGTTGTATGCTTTCTTTATCACCTGTTCGTAGCAATAGTCCAATAGTAGCAGTGAGAAGAGGGGATGGTCCAGAGGGTGTATGTCCTTGATAGAAGCACCCTCTTGAGTTAGTGCATCATTTTGATACTTTTGATAGTGCGATGGGCTGCGCCTGTGATGGACCAGGCTGAGTCCTTCACTCTCTGAAGCCACTAGCATTCTATTACATTAGACCAGTCAGGATACTTTCTATAGTACATCTGTAGAAATTTGTTAAAATATTCCGTGACAAGTTGAATCCCTTTAATTTCGAAGAAAATAGAAGCAATCGCATGCCTTTTTCATGAAAACATCAATAAACTGGGCCCCGGACAAGTCATCCGAGATATTCTTGCTCAGGACTATGAAGCTGCCAAGTCTCTCCAGGGCCAACGCAACAATGAAAATATCCAAAGGTCGACACAAAATCCTGGAGTAACTCAGCGGGTCAGACATCATCTCTGCAGAAAAGGAATAGGTGACGTTTTGGGTCAAGACCCTTCTTCAGACTGTGAGCCAGTGGAAAGGCGATCAAGAGATATAGATGGTGATATAGATATATAAAGAACACATGAATGAAAAATAGGCAAAAAAGTTACAATGATAAAGGAAGCATCTCTGGAGAAGTGGATAGTTGACGTTTTGGGTTGGGATCCGTTTAAACACTGATTATAGGGGGGGGGGGGGGGAGGGACGAGAAGAAAGAATAGACCAGAATATTTCAGGGCTGGCAACAGATGACATCAGGCAGGGTGGTTCTGATAGTCCGATTGTTGGCTGGGGGGCGGTATGATCTCAAGAGGGGTACATTGTGAATTGTGGAACTGGTTAATGGACTTAGACACATAGAAAAATAGATGCAGGAGTAGGCCATTCGGCCCTTCAAGCCAGCACCACCATTCAATATGATCATGGCTGATCATCTAAAATCAGTACCCCGTTCCTACTTTTCCCCCCATATCCCTTGATTCCTTTAGCCCTAAGAGCTATATCTAACTCTCTCTTGAAAACGTCCTGTGAATTGGCCTCCACTGCCTTCTGTGGCAGAGAATTCCACAGATTCACAACTCTCTGGCTGAAAAAGTTTTTTGTCATCTCAGTCCTAAATGGCCTCCAACTTATTCCTAAACTGTGACCTTTTGGAGGGAGGGGGAAGGGAATGTTTGTATAGTTAAGTAAATTATAGAATTCAATATATATTATATAATAGAATTATATATAATGGAAATATAGAGTTCTAAATGATAGAATTCAAGCCCCCTCCTCTCTGAACACCCACCAGACATCGCCTCAGCCTCCATGTACTCACCTGCCCTCCTCCGACCCCAACCCCCACCCTTGTTGTGTCTTCACCATCCCCCCTGACCTCCCCCTTTCTGATACGGAACGGTCTGTCCTCAGCAGAGACTCACCTTTGTTCCCCTCCGTCCCCACCTCAACGAGTTCCGGGTCCGCCTCTCTTCTCTTCCGTCGCCTCCGCCTCCGCATCTTTTTCTATGGGAAGGAGTCCTCACCACCCAGTGATGACCCCTTCTCCCGTCTCCACTGGTCCCCCTTCTCTTGGACTCCACCGGATGGCCCTCTATCCCCTTTAGACGTTTTTATTTTCAACTGTTGGTGGGACACCAACCGCCTCAACTTTTCCACTCCCCTTACCTACTCTAACCCCCCCCCCCCCCCCCCCCCCCCCCCCGAACGTACAGCCCTCGTTTACTCTACAGCGACACCGACATGATAATCAAACCCACTGTCATGGGAGATGCCGTGGTAATCTGGCGCACTGCCCTCTACTGGGCTGAGGCCAGACAACAGCTCTCAGACACCTCCTTCTACTTATCATTGGAACATGATCCCACAGAGGAGCACCAGGGCTTAACTTCACACACCATTTCTGACTTCATTACTTCCGGCCGTCTGAACTCCAAACCTTCCCTATCGTTCCCCAGCCCAGCACGGCCCGATTTTATCTTCTCCCCAAAATCCACAAAGAGAACTGTCCTGGCAGACCCATTGCTTCTGCTTGTCCATGTCCCACTGAACTAAATTCCACATACCTCGACTCCATCCTATCCCCCCTGGTCCAATCTCTCCCCACCTATGTCCAAGACACCTCACACACCCGTCGTCTCTTCAATGACTTCCGTTTTCCAGTCCCCCACTACCTCATCTTTACGTTGGATGTTCAGTCACTCTACACCTCCATCCCCCACCAGTAAGGTTTTAAGGCCGTCCGTTTCTTCCTCGATCGCAAAACCAGCCAAATTCCGTCTATTAACACTCTCCTCCATCTGGCAGAGCTGGTCCTTACCGTTAACAACTTCTCGTTCGACTATTCCCACTTCCTCCAAATGCAAGACATAGCTATGGGCACTCGCATGGGCCCCAGCTTTGCCTGCCTCTTTGTAGGGTACGTCGAACAATCCCTGTTCCAGGCGTACAATTGCACAAACTACCTCCGCCTCATTGACAACTGCATCGGTGCTACCTCCTGCACCCATGCAGAACTCACTGGCTTCATCAACTTCAAGACTTATTTCCATCCTGCACTCAAATTCACGTGGACCATCTCCGACATCTCCTTAGCTTTTTTAGATCTCACTGTCTCCACCACAGGAGACAGACTATCGACTGACATCTATTACAAACCCACTGACTCCCATAACTATCTAGACTACACTTCTTCCAGCCTTGCCTCCTGTAAATACTCTAATCCCGACTCCCATTTCCTCCGTCTATGCCGCATCTGTGTTCCATACCAGGTCATCGGAGATGTCCTCATTCTTTAGGAAATGGGGGTTCCCCACTTCCATTATAGATGAGGCTCTCACTAGGGTCTGCTCGTTGGTCTCATGGACGTGCAGGAGTCCACCTTGGGAACAACAGTTGCAGTGGATGTGGTTAGAGGAGGTACATGTGAACCTCTGTCTCATCTAGAAGGATTGTTGGGGTCCCTGGATGGAGGCGAGGAGGAGGTATAAGGGTAGGCGTTGGATCTCCTGTGGTTGCAGGGGAAAGTGCCTGGGGAGGGTGTGGTTTGGGCTGGAAGGGATGAGCAAACGCAAGGGGTTGCAAAAGCTTTGTGGAAGGTGGAAAAGAATGGAGATGGAGTGTTTGATGCAGAAGCTGGTAGGTTGAAAGGTGAGGACCAGGGGTACTCTGTCATTGTTGCCTCTGGGGGGAAGGGAAGAGAGAACAGAACTACAGGACATGCAGGAGATATATGTGAGGGAGCCATCTATGACAGAAGGGGGGCACCCACATTCCCTAATGAACTAGGTCCTCTTGGATGTCCTCTGATAGAAAAGCTCATATTGGAAGCAGATACAGTGGAGACGGAGGGATTGAGAGTAGAGGATAGCATCTTTGCAAGAAGCAGGGTGAGAAGAACTGTAGTCCAGATAACCGTGGGAGTGCGTATGTTTGTAGGAGACGTCCGACGGCGGCCATAGTGGTGCAGTGGTTACAGCGCTTGCAGCACCAGAGATCCTGGTTCGATCCCGACTATGGGTGCTGTCTGTACGGAGTTTGTACGTTCTCGTGTGGGTTTTCTCCAAGATCTTCGGTTTCTTCCCACACTTCAAAGACGTACAGGTGTGCAGGTTAATTGCTTGGTGTATGTGTAAATTGTCCCTAGTGTGTGTAGGATAGTTCTAATGTGCGGGGATCGTTGCTCGGCGTGGCTTGTTTCCACGCTGTATCTCTAAACTAAACTAAACTAAACATCAGTCGGCAATCTTTCTCCTGTGATTTAAACAGAGGGATCAAAAAAGGGGAGAGAGATTTTCAATTTTTCATTTTCTTGTGCTCTCCTGACTTGCTCTTTCTGAAGTCAATAATTTGTTGTGGAATGGTGAGATTAAAAAAATAGAGGAAGGAACTCTGACCTGAAACAATAACTGTTTTTATTTCCACAGATGTTGCCTGACTGGTTGAGTCCAGTATTTTCTGTTTTTAGACAATAGACAATAGGTGCAGGAGTAGGCCATTTTCCCTTTGAGCCAGCACTGCCATTCAATGTGATCATGGCTGATCATCCCCAATCAGTACCCCGTCCCTGCCTTCTCCCCATATCCCCTGTCTCCACTATCTTTAAGAGCCCTATTTAGCTCTCTCTTGAAAGCATCCAGCGAACCTGCCTCCACCGCCCTCTGAGGCAGAGAATTCCACAGACTCACCACTCTCTGTGAGAAAACGTCTCCGTTCTCAATGGCTTACTCCTTATTCTTAAACTGTGGCCCCTGGTTCTGGACTCCCCCAACATCGGGAACATGTTTCCTGCCTCTAGTGTGTCCAAGCCCTTAACAAACTTATATGTTTCAATGAGTTCTCCTCTCATCCTTCTAAACTCCAGATTGTAACCCAGCTGCTCCATTCTCTCAGCATATGACAGTCCCGCCATCCCGGGAATTAACCTTGTAAACCTACGCTGCACTCCCTCAATAGCAAGAATGTCCTTCCTCAAATTAGGGGACCAAAACTGCACACAATACTCCAGGTGTGGTCTCACTAGGGCTCTGTAATAATAATAATAATAATAATAATAATACATTTTATTTATGGGCGCCTTTCAAGAGTCTCAAGGACAACTGTACAACTGCAGAAGGACCTCTTTGCTCCTATATTCGATTCCTCTTGTTATAAAGGTCAACATGCCATTCGCTTTCTTCACTGCCTGCTGTACCTGCAAGCTTACTTTCATAGACTGATGTACAAGGATCCCCAGATCGCGTTGTACTTCTCCTTTTCCCAACGACGCCATTTAGATAGTAATCTGCCTTCCTGTTTTTGCTACCAAAGTGGATAACCTCACATTTATCCGCATTAAACTACATCTGCCATGCATCTACCCACTCCCCCAACCTGTCCAAGTCACCCTGCATTCTCATAGCATTGAACACAACAAAGTGTTTTTCATTCACCCATTACTTGATAGTGATGTGTTTATTCCTGTACCTGTGAGCATGGTACTACAATTGAAAGTATGTGGCTAAAATGTTGTTGACAGGGTAACACAGCGGGCAGATCTTTACCGATGTATTACCTTGAAAGATGCTGCATTATTTTCTTTAGTTCTATGGAAATGTGATCAACAAAGAACATTCCACCTTCAAGGAGTAGAATTGGAGACAAATTCTTCTCCTTTAGAGCTTTTACATTTCCAGAGGAACCTCCCTCTTGTGACTTCCTTGACAACTTACTTGGTATTTATTGTCAAGGGTAAGATTTAATGCCTCCCTTGTCCGTTATTGTTCCTTTAAAGTGTTTTAAACACATCTGTTTGTTAATATACCTTTTAAGCAAGTATCGTCTGACAAATTCAAAATAACATTTGCTGAAAATCTGAAATTGTAACAATGCTTGTAACAATAACAACATTGTAAGTTTAGTTGTGTGCATAAATAAAGAAATATATGATGTCTGGAAAAGTTAGGGAACCAGTTCTAAGGTGCAGGTGAGGTGATGGGGTGGGAGAAGGGGAAGGAACTAAATAGGTCTGTAATGGGATAGTAGAAACAAGGAACTGCAGATGCTCCCTTATACAAGACACAAAGTACTGGAGTAACAGCAAATCAAGCCGCATTTCTGGTGAACATGGATTGGTGATGTTTTGGCTCAATCCCACTGCAGACTGTTTATTGGGGAGGAAAGCTGGAAGAGAGGAAGGGCTGGATAAAGCTTCGAGGGAATAGGCCAACACAGTTGAGGGGACGGTTTTTTGATTGGCAAATGGTTGATGAAAGGACACAAATGATGAAAGGACACAAATAAGATAAGCGGATTGAAGGGTTGTGAATTGTGAAGCTAGAGGTGGAAGGGGAGGGGGATAAATAGGTGCGTCCAGGTGGGGCACAGGGATGAGGTGGAGGAGGGGGTAAGAATGGGGGAAGAAGTGAGAGGGGGAGGGTTATGTCATTTCCTAAAATTGGAGAATTCATTGTTCATACCATTGGGTTGTAAGACATGAGCGGAAAATGAATATGAAACATTGAAGTAATCCAGATAACCGTGGGAATCAGTAGGTTTGTAAAAGACGTCAGTTAATAGTCTGACACTTGCGATGGAGACAGAGATCAAGAAAGAGAAGAGAGGTGACAGAGATAGGTCAAGTGAATGTGAGGGCCATTTGAATTGCATTTTGGAAGTTAGCAGTAAAGCTAATTAAATCAAGTTCAGCATGGGTGCAGGGCAGCCCTGATGTAGGCATAGAACTAGCAGAGGAAGGGGATGGTGACAATATATGTTTGGAACAAGGGCTGTTCAGCTATTCTGTAACAGCATAGAATGTAGCTGAGCGTAATTGATAACAAGAATGACGAAGTAGGCAAAAGTGGCTGATAACAGCACCACAAGGATATAAAAGATGGGACTTTGGATGTAATATTAAATCCGCTGGATCAAAAATGAAGATTGTCCCTAGAGTTAAGGTTCAATTATTTTTGGAACATTTTTATAGATGGACAAGAACGTGGAAATTAGAGTATGGTCATGTTGAAAAAGGGAACTGGAAAATTAGCTTCACATCCAAATGAGAAGAAGCACACTGCAGATCAAAGAAGTTATAGGTACCGTAGTACAGGTTGAACGGCGATTTTCTGGCACCCTTGGTTCCAGAGCCTTTTTGCATTATTCGTTTTTTCTGGACCAAAGAGGTGACGTTATAATGAAACAACTATACACCCCTGGCCCGCTAATGCCCCCCCCCCCCCCGTGTCTCTAAATGGAGTGGCAGAAACTTCAATAACATAAATATAACATGTAAACTCAATGTGAATGGATGAGCTGCCGACCCATCCCCGGCTTGCACCATCTCCCCGGCTGTTTAGCCCTCCGGCGTCTGCCCACGCTCCCGACTCGCAAGGAGCCCTACTTCACCCACTGCCCCCCACCGGACCTCCTCCATCCCCAGGGTCGCCGACATACTCCACCTTGGAAGCGAAGGCAGGTGAGAGGGAGCCACACAGTGATCGAGTGCATCCTGTCGGTGGGGCCACCCTGAAAAAAGTGCGTCTTGTCGGGGGCTGCAGTGTGAGTCGCAACAACAGGCGTGTGAACCGGTGAAGTAGGGCTCGCTGGTGCAGACCAGCGGCTCCGGCCCCAAGATTTAAAGTGAAACGAAACAAAGTGCTGGAGTGACCCAGCTGACTGAATCGGTCTGAGGAAGTGCACCTATCCATGTTCTCCAGAGACCCTGACCCACTGAATTGCTCCCGCACTTTGCGTCCTTTCGGTGGGCGAAGAAGGGCTCATTGATGCACCTTGCGAGTTGGGAGTAGGGTTGGAAGCCGGGGCTCTAAACGCCCGGGGAGATGGTGCAAGCCGGGGATGGGTCGGCAGGTCCATATGCTAAATCCGACATCTATTATAAAGGGGTTGTTAAAACAAGGGTTTACTGTATTGTCACTGTGTAAGGAGAGAAGATTGAGAGCATGGTTCACGACGGAGGGACATGGCCGAAAGTGCTCGCCACTGTAATGTCGTCTGTGGCTGCTCAGGAAATTTCAACTGAGCTCTCATAATGTTGACCGGATTATAGGGGCAATAGGGTTGCCGGAAAATCAGTGTGCAACCTATATGTTACTCACATTTGCGGATAACTAAACCACGAGATCTTGCTTACAATATATTTTAATAATGTCAGGGTGGCAATGAAGCTGTTATTGAATACAATTAGTAAGTTATTTAAAATAAGGAAGGCAGTGTTATATTGAACGCCAAAAAGAAAAGTGAAGACGAAAAATCATGATGGTACACCTGGAAGATATGAGATTCCTTCTAGCAGGCAAACCAGACCATTTCCAAAAGATTTGGTCTCCATTTATCGACTTACTACAAGTATAAGGTGCAACAGAATTCTGAAAATAAATGGTTACAGGACCTGGTGAGGGGGGAGGAAAAATATGAAGTTGGTATATCCCTTTAATCTCTTTTTTTTGCTTTTAATATATCTTCTGTTTTATTTTTCTCTTTTTCTTTTTCTATGGCTTACTTCTTAACTTTTTTTTGAACTTTTGGTGTCTAAGGGTCTTTTTTTGATCATTCTTTCACACACTTACTATCCTATCTCACTTTCTTTACTTTTCTTCTTTTTAAAGTTTAAAACATGAAGTGGTACAGGAAATGTATTATGTTATTTTTGGCTTATATTATTGTAATGTACATTACCTCTAATAAATAAAATTATTTAAAAGAAAATCAAAAAAATCATGATGGTGATTAGGAGTATAGATTAGAAGTATATAGAATTATGGGAGGCCAGTGGGTTTGGCTTTACGATGAGAGGTACAAAGTCTAAAGGAGATGTGCTGGCAACATTTTTTTGTAGTGTGGTGTGTGCCTGGAACGCACTGCCAGGTTGATCGCGGAGACAGATACGATAGGGTCATCTGAGAGGCTTTTAAATAGGCATATGGGTATGCAAGAAATGAAAGGATAAGAATCCAACGCAGATCCCTCGTGTTTGGCATATACATTGTGGCAGAAGAGCCTGTTTCTGTGCTGTACTTTTCTATGTTCAACAGATTTAAGTTAACAACTTAAGTGGTTTCTGGAAAATCTGAAATAGAGAAAACTTAGGCACCATTTTCCAAGCATTGACACCTTTCACAAAGTTCAATGCTGAGAACTATATTCCAATTGAGGCCAAATCTCTTAGCATAACTTTTTATTTGTATTTGTTCCTCTTTAATAAAGCCAAGTTTCTCTTAAGCTTTTAAGAAGGAACTGCAGATGCTGGAAAATCGAAGGTACACAAAAATGGTGGAGAAACTCAGCGGGTGCAGCAGCATCCATGGAGCGAAGGAAATAGGCAACGTTTCGAGCCGAAACCCTTCTTCAGACTTTTTCTCTTAAGCTTTTTGGAAACAAATAATTACACTCATGACTCCATCCCTACGGGTTTAATTTCTCTCTCTCTTGATTCTTCCTGTCATCATCTATGTGTTAAGGAGAGATTTGATTACTTATAAGACATTATAAAATGTGTTTCTGCCAGTATTTTTTTCAACTGCATCGGTTGGAGAAAAAACAGTTACCATTTTAACATTATAAGATCAGAACCATGTTAGATGGTGAGGTGATAGAATGGAGACAACAGGAACTGCAGATGCTAGAATCTTGAGTAAAACACAAAGTGCTGGAGTAACTCAGTGGGTCAGGCAGCATCTGCAAAGGAATGGATAGCTGTCTTTTTTTTCCCTGGTGAATAATGGTTCAAAGGTTAGCCAGGTCCATTTCAAACTGGGATGGAGTTCAGCATGTATAAGATGAATATGCATTGCTTATCCAAGTCAGAGTGGCTTAAGCCCCTGTCCCACTTAGGAAACCTGAACGGAAGCCTCTGGAGGCTTTGAGCCCCACCCAAGGTTTCCGTGCATTTCCCGGAGGTTGCAGGTGGTTGCCGGAGGTTGCAGGTAGCGGAAGCAGGTAGAGGGACTGACAAAAACCTCCGGGAACCCCTGGAAACCGCAGGGAAACCTTGGGTGGGGCGCAAAGTCTCCAGAAGTTTCCGTTCAGGTTTCCTAAGTGGGACAGGGGCATTACTAACTTGTTTTGATAACCTATGGTAGGATCAGAGAGGAATATTCCACATTTCATCTTCAATTCCTCTTTTTTTATGAGCTTTCACCTTGAATTCACATGGCTCTTGGGTGAGTGAAATATGTAAAAAAATGCAAAATTCAAAGTCTTTGGGGCAAAATTTATTTCATTTTTATGGCTGCTGTGTCTTTATTCTTGATTAATCATTGGCAAACTACCAATGCTTGCCTTCGTGTCCTTAGTTGTTTCTTGCAGATGTAAATATAGACTTTTAAATTCTGATTTCTTCATTATCTAATCATAATGCCAGGAACTTGTTTTGCCATTTACAATTTCTAATATTTATGTTTAATGAATGGCAATGTTCCCATGAATTCTAACTGTATTTCTAATGAGTCTCAGCACTGGTAGTTTATGTTCTTAAAATTATTGTCTGTGTCCTAATTTGAGGAAGGACATTCTTGCTATTGAGGGATTGCAGCGTAGGTTTACAAGGTTAATTTCCGGGATGGCGGGACTGTCATATGCTGAGAGAATGGAGCAGCTGGGCTTGTACACTCTGGAGTTTAGAAGGATGAGAGGGATTCTCATTGAAACATATAAGATTGTTAAGGGCTTGGACACGCTAGAGGCAGGAAGCATGTTCCTGATGTTAGGGCAGTCCAGAACCAGGGGCCACAGTTTAAGAAGGAAACACATTTTCTCACAGAGAGTGGTGAATCTGTGGAATTCACTGCCTCAGAGGGCAGTGGAGGCAGGTTCTCTGGATGCTTTCAAGGGAGAGCTAGATAGGGCTCTTAAAAATAGTGGAGTCAGGGGATATGGGGAGAAGGCAGGAACGGGGTACTGATTGGGGATGATCAGCCATGATCACATTGAATGGTGGTGCTGGCTCGAAGGGCTGAATGGTCTACTCCTGTACCTATTGTCTATTGTCTATTGTGTCCTGCCTCATTAATTGCTATCCACCTGCCATCTCCAGTGAAACATATCTGACGACAATTGTAGATCAGGAAATTACCTGCACATATATTTTGAAATAATGATGGAAGATTAAATGTTTCATAAATGTTTCATGAAATATTCCATGGTCGCAAAATAGCAGATCCTTCTACAGATGTACTAATGTAGCTTCTACTTGAATTAGCCACACACCTGAATATCTGTTATCTGCTTGTTCTTTATAGGATGACAACTGCGTTAAAGCTTTTCAACATGTGTGTTCTGATGATCACGGGGAGCTTGTACCACCCTCGTCTCCTCAGTGATGAAGTGGAGAGTGAGGAGGTCCAGAACAGAATCAAGGAGCACGAGTACCGGTACAAACTGGAGATAGAACGGCTCCAGAGAGAAATGGAGGAAAAAAGTAACCGTGATGGTAATATAAGGAATACATTTGCAAAAAAGGAAGATTCAGTAACATGGAATTGGAACACTCATATTATTCTCCTGCTGGTCACAATCCAGTTCTTGGGATTCTGGATAGGCGACACTTTGCCACATATTCCCCAGGACTATAATAGTGAGGAAGAAGAGGAAGAAGAAAATGAAAATGAATTTCCTCGAAGAATTTACGGCAACATTTTGAATATTCCTGATCAAAGTGTGCTGGATCAGTTCTACAACATTTGCATTCAGAATGCGAGCCAAGAGCCAAATCAGACCTGTGAATTTGTAGAAAGCTTTGTGGACAATCTTTTGGAGGCCAGTAGGAATCTCTGTCAGTGGAACTCCGAGCTGATCCTTGAAGACTGTGTGGGTATTGGGAGTCAGTTTGAAAAATGGGGCTGTAAGACACCATCTATATATGATATTTTGGTTCCAATTTTTCTCCAGGATGGATATTGTTTTAAACCAGAGATTTGTTCCTGTGACATCCCACCTGAAAAACAGAATTATGGCAGGATTCTCATGGTTACACCGCACAATGCTGACTTGGGCTGCCAATGTAAAACCACAGAACTTGAAGGGGATATTCTGTGTCTTATTCACAGCAAGAGATTTGAACCTGATGTTCATGCCAATTGCCTTGCTTCTATCATGTGTTCCGATTGGTATTTGGATTATAAGAAGGTAGTAAAATGGTTCAGGGATTTATTAGCCAAATCTTGGAACAAAATTCGCCATAAGTACGATTTTGAACTTACCTTTTGCAATATTACAGGTTGCTGTGGGTTAAAAGTCCATTATCAGTCTGGACGAACCATTTGCATAAAAGTCTTTCCTGCTGTGAGGCTGAAGAATTCAGATGTCCATCTTGAACCCAGTTTTTCCGATTGCTCCATGAATAGTACAGCATCCACTACTTACTGGAACATTTCCTGTGCAGTCTGTGAGCACAGGTTTCTGCAAATCATGGCCAAAAATACCCCCAAAAGCTCGTGTCACATCAAATGCCTTCAAATACTGATCTTTCTAACTGAAAAACTGTGCAGTTCTCCAGACCAGCAATCTGTTCTTGGTTCCTATGTCTTTAAGACTGTCCTTATGCATCTGCTGTTAAGTCAGCCATTTTCAAACTGGCATGAAAGTCACCTGGAACATTGGCTGAGAGATATGTTAAAATATCTCGGAAAATGTTTGGATGAGAAAAGGCTACAGAGATTTATGATTGGAAATCAATCATTTCTTAAGCAAATTGAAATTCCAGAAATTCTTTTAAAAGCAGAGCCTATAAACCTCTTCCGGTCATTTGTAATATAACGTTATTCCTACAGTCAGGCGCTCATGGAGTATCAGAAAATATTAATGGACGTGTCCGTTAATGATGGAATGCATTAAAAATGATACAGCCAGCTGATTGAAAACATTGTATTTGACACAAGGAAACATAGATGCTGGAATCTGGTGGCTTTGCTCTCTGCTTGGGACCAGAATTATTTAAGATATGTAATATGTACATTACTATTAAGAATAAAATTAATAGATTTTTAAAATATCAAGAATAAACTATAAGAATACATTTAATAGATTTTTCTTCAAAAATAAACTATATTCAGAATAAAAAATATATACAAAAGAAAAATTGTGCAAAAATTCTTCATACATTCTCAGTGTCTGTACATTCAATAGTGCCATACTCAATGATCTTTGTATGTACATTACTCCATTGGTCTCTTGAGGTGATCTCCCTTACTTAGTTTGAGGGGTGTCTCCACTGGGCTCTGCCCTTCAATGCCCAACAGTAGAACGACCCTGGAAAGTGGTCCTCTCCCACAGAGCCTTGGTGTTGACTGCACCTCACCGGTGGGCGGCGCGACTTTCGTCAGCAGCGGCCTCTGCAGTCCGTCTGCGTTTTTATTATTTTATGTCTTTGTTTTTATGTAGTTTTTGTTATTTTTTGTTGGGGTATGTGTGTGGGGGGGTGGGGGTGGTGTGGGGGGGAGGGGGTAACTTTTAAATCTCTCCCTGCACGGGAGACCCGACCTTTTCTTTGTCGGGTCTCCGTTGTCGTTGGGGCTGCAACGAGGAGCGGCCTCCAACAGGAAGACCCGGGCCCTGTGGTGCCGCCTACTCACCTCACCGTCGCGGAGCTGGCCGAGTCCAGAGCGGGTGGAGCTGTGGTGGACGCTGCTGCGGCCCGACCCCCGGAGTTTCGGTGGCTGCAACTGCGGGCCAGGCGGGCGGCACCGGGAGCCCGCGGGTCCCTGGGGGGAGACCGCTTTTCGGGGCTTCCGCAACGGCGACTTCTCCCGCCCGAGTTGCGGGGTTGAAGAGCTCCTGGAGCGGGGCCTTACATCACCGCCCCGCGCGGCTTGGAATGGCCGCGGGACTGCGAGCGCACGCCGGGGGCTCTAACACCAAGACCCGGTGCGCGACCTTGCATCACCCGGCGTGGCGTTAATGGCCGCGGGACAATCGCCATCGCCCGCCGGGGGCTTTGACTTTGACTCTGACATGGGGGGGGGGGGGGGGGGGGAGAGTGCAGTGGAGAGAGAAGTTTTTTTGGCCTTCCATCACAGCAATGTGATGGATGTTTATGTAAATTATGTTGTGTCTTGGGTCTATTTGTTTGTAATATATGGCTGCAGAAACGACATTTCGTTTGGACCTCAAGGGGTCCAAATGACAATAAATTGAATTGTATTGTATTGTATTGTATTGTACCAAGCTTCAGCGCGTCGCTGAGCATACAAACCTATAGCTTGGAGAAACTCAGCGGGTGCAGCAGCATCTATGGAGCGAAGGAAATAGGCAACGTTTCGGGTCGAAATCCTTCTTCAGGCTGATGGGGGGGGGGGGGGGGGCGGGGAGAAGAAAGGAAAAAGGAGGAGGAGGAGCTCGAGGGCTGAGGAATGGGAGGAGACAGTAAGGGCTAACAAAATTGGGAGAATTCAATGTTCATGCCCGCAGGATGCAGACTCCCCAAGCGGAATATGAGGTGTTGTTCCTCCAATTTTCGGTGTTGCTCACTCTGGCCATGGAGGAGATCCAGGACAGAGAGGTCGGACGGGGAAATGGGCTAGTCGGCAACATTCCCTGATGAACAAATCGCTGTGCTTGGAGTTTTGGGCAGACCAAAGTGAGTTGATGGTATTTCAGCAGCATTTGATGTCTGTCTGGGAACATTGATGAGTCCCTGGGAACAGCCCACAAATCGGAACTGTTGGGGATGTACTGTGACAGGAATGTTTGCATGGTTCACCAGATCCTCTTTACAAATTCATATTCTGCAAAGAGGGGAACAACCATTTCGTCTCCTCTCCAGAACAGGTCAAGAGCGTATTCGTCGATATGCCGAATCTCCACAATCTTTTAAGGAAGTATAGGCGTTAATGGTTGTTCTTTATGATTGTAGCAATGAGCTGGGACCAGGACAGGAATCATTTAGTCATTTAATTGCATTACCTTTCATATTTCATGGAACACCATGTCATTTTGCTATTACCTAGAGACCCTTACAGAACTCATATAGCAACATTTTCAGTTTATATTTCATGGTGTCACACTAATGGAACAAAGATTTCTTATTTGACTCAAGGGTTTTTAGGGAATAAATTTAAAGAGATACCATATGAAATGTCACTATCTCGCGACATTCTCACTATTAATGGAGGATATCGACCCAAAACATTGACTATCCCTTTGGCTCCATAAATGATGCTTGACCTGCTGAGGTCATCCAGCAGTTTATTTTGCATTATATTTAACAACATTAAAAATATCTTTCCACGTATATTAGTTAGTATTTTTATACATTATTAATAGTTAATATTTTTAATTGAAAAATATTGTTAAATCTTATATTTTAAAATATTGTTCAGTGTTTGCATATACAAGCTATTTTAGAAGAAACCTGTCTCCACTGAGCAAGCCACTTCCTGCAAATGCATCTGATCAGATACGTATATCTAAGGACATTGTGGGAAACTAGAGAGGAAATTGCTGGAGCCCTAGTTGAAATTTACGAGTCGACATTAAACACAGGGGAGGTGTCAGAAGACTGGAGGGTGGCAAATGTGTCTCTATGCAAGAAGGGCTGCAGAGAAAATGCATGAAACTATAGGCCAGTGAGCTTAACATCTGTTGTTGGAAAGCTAATAGAGATTATTCTGAGGGATAGGATATAAGGGCATTTTCTAGGACAAGGGCTGATTTGGGACCCGTTGGGACCCATGTTCACACAGGTCCCCCAACGCAATATTCCACCTCTCCACCAATTCCAATATTGATGGCCAGTGGGGGGGGGGGGGGGGGGGGTTCGGGAGCGCAGTATGGGTGTTGTGGGCCGAAGGGACTGGTTTCCAGAGGGCTAGTATGGACATTGTGGGCCGAATGGATTTTTGGGCTGGCAGCCCAGTCACTCAGGCCTGGCAGCTCAGTCACTCAGGCCTGGCAGCTCAGTCACTCAGGCCTGGCTGCTCAGTCACTCAGGCCTGGCAGCTCAGTCACTCAGGCCTGGTGGGCTGGCAGCTCAGTCACTCAGGCCTGGTGGGCTGGCAACACACTCACTCATGGCTGGTGGGCTGGCAGCTCAGAAACTGCCAGAAATTCCGCCCAAAACAGGTGAGAGACACTGTGAGAGAGAAGGGGGGGGGGGGGGGCGGGGAATCAATTTTAGACATTTTTTTACAGATCACAGCAATGAAGGAGGAACGCCTATCCTGGCGTGGATCTCACACGGAGGGATAAAATACTTGGCTGAGGTTTAATACTTACAGGGGGAATACTTACTGATGGGCCGAAGGGACTCCTCCTGGGCTACTACAGGCCTGATGGGCCAAAGAGACAAAAACAATCTGAGTGAAATCTCAGTGAAAGACAATTTTTCTGGACTTTTCCTGGCCTGACGTGTCTTTTGGGCCAAAATGCTCCGCCTGGGCTAATACAGGCATTTTGGGAAACGGGGCTTGGTTTCTGGGCTAATAGGGGCCTTGTGTGCTGAAATGAGTGGTTTCAGAAAGGTCAAAGATGGGCTGGCAGTTGCCTCACTCACTCACGGTTGGTGGGCTGGCAGTTGACTCACTCACGGCTGGTGGGCTGGCAGTTGACTCACGGCTGGTGGGCTCACGCACACACTCTCCATCACACACACACACCCTCCATCACACACACACACACACACCCTCCATCACACACACACACACACACACCCTCCATCACACACACACACACACCCTCCATTACACACACACACCCTCCATAACACACACACACACACACACACACACACACACACACACACACACACACACACACACACACACACACACACACACACACACACACACACACACACACACACACACACACACAGCCACGCACAGCCACACACACACAGCCACCCTCCATCTCAAACACACACACACTCACTCACACACACACACACAACATATATATGACAGTAAATCTCTCTTGGATCTACTCATGCGGCTGAGCGTGGCCTCTCCACTGAATGGGACTTCTGGAGTGAGCAGGACTGCCGGAGTGAGCAGGACCTTTGGACCAAGCACAGTGCAGGGCCAACAATTCAATCCATTCCATTACAAATCATGGACAGTGCAGGGCCAACAATTGAATCCATTCCATTCCAAGTCAAGCACAGTGAAGGGGCAACAATTCAATCCATTCCATTCCAAGTCCAGCACAGTGCAGGGCCACGAACAAAACCCATTTCCTTTCAAGTCAAGCACAGTGCTGGGCCAACAGCATCATCCATTCCATTCCAAGTCAAGCACAGTGCTGGGCAAACAGCAACATCCATTCCATTTCAAGTCAAGCACAGTGCAGGGCCATCAATTCAATAAATTAAACAACCCAAGGGGCGGGGCGCTACTCTGTGAGCGACTCGCGGCGCGTTGCTCCCGTATGTTTGTATGTGGAGCCGCGTCAAAGAAGATTTTCTGTTGCGACAGACAATAAAGTTTTCTGAATCTGAATCTGAATCTGAATTCCATTTCAAGTCAAGCACAGTGCAGGGCCAAGAACAAAATCCATTTCATTTTAAGTCAAGCACAGTGCTGGGCCAAGAACAAAATCCATTTCATTTCAAGTCAAGCACAGTGCATAGCCAGGAACAAAATCCATGTACTTTCAAGTCATGCACAGTGCAGAGCCAAGAACAAAATCCATGTCCTTTCAAGTCAAGCACAGTGCAGGGCCAAGAACAAAATCCATTTCATTTCAAGTCAAGCACAGTGCAGGGCCAAGAACAAAATCCATTTCATTTCAAGTCAAGCACAGTGCAGGACCAACAATTCAATCCATTTCATTTCAAGTCAAGCACAGCGCAGGGCTACCAATTCAGTTCAATCTTGGGGCAGGCACAGTTCAATCAGCACAGCACAGACACATTTCAGCTCACACACGGAGGCGAATCAAAGTTCTGGATTCAACTCTCACTCACGGTCTTCCAGAGTGGCTGACTCATTCTTCTTCTTCTTCTTCGGAGTTTTACGGCAGCCGGCATCCGCAATGTTGCATTGCTGCCACCTTCGGGCTTCATTCCACAGTACTCATGTCTTTATATTAGATCCTTTTTATAAGGCCAGAGGCACTCAAGAAATCAAACAACACCTTTATTCCTTTTCCTTTCCCTCCACACTCTTGAATGTTCTTTTCTGATATTTCTGTTACTCCAATTTTCTTCATTTCACTGGTCATAACTCCTCTTTCTGTCTCATATCTCCTACATGCAACTAGAGCATGCTGAACTGTTTCTGGTTGATGGCATTCCTCACACAGCCCAGTAGGGTGTTTTCCCAATATTTTTAATGTGCTGTTCAGGTGAGTGTGTCCTATCCTCAATCTTGCTAATACTACCTGTTCCCCCTTCTTCTTGCTGTAATGCCCGCTCTGTTTTGTAGCGAATATAGGTGTCTCCCCTTTGTCTCCTGTTCCCAGTATTGTTGCCATTCCTGATTTATTTTCTTCCACACAATGTGTTTTCCTTCAGATTTGGATAATTGTAAGTTTACCTCTATGTTTCTTTTTTTTTTAAGCCTCCTTTGCTAATTTATCCACATTTTCATTACCTAGGACACCAATGTGTGCTGGGATCCACAACAAAGTCACGTCACTGCCCCTCCTTGTCACTTGGCTTAATAGTAGTAGGATTTCATAAACTAAGTCAGGCCGCCTATGGGATGCACCAGACCCAATACTCTAGATTGCAGATAATGAGTCGCTACATATTACTACTTTACATTGTTGCACCTGTTCCATCCACCGAACTGCCATCAAAATAGCGTACAGTTCCACTGTATATACTGTCAAATAGTTATTTGCTCTTTTGCAAAGCTCAACATTCATCCCCTGGACTACCACAGCCGCCCCTGTTGTTTCAGCTACTGTGTCCTTTGATCCATCTGTGAAAATTAAGAGGTGTTCCCTCTATCTATTATCTATATGGCTATTATATTCTGTCTTTAGGTCTGAATTTTTGTTCCTCCTTTTTGCCTCCCATATCTCCAGATCAACTTTTGGGATGTTCAGTAACCATATTGGCACAGATGGCCACAATGCTGCTGGGCAGAACTCTTTGTCCTCTACTCCCATGTCCCCTGCCACAACTCCTCCAACCCAGCCAAAGCTTCCAGACTGAGCCACCCCTCTCTCCCAGCACTCCTGTACTACCTGCTTTGTTGGGTGGTTCTCTCCATGACCCTCAAGGCTTAGCCAGTAATTAGCCATTAGTTGTCTGCGGCACAGACTCAACGGCATCTCCCCAGTTTCCACCTGTAGTGCACATACAGGTGACGTCCGCACACCTCCTATACAGCCTCTTAGAGCTTCCGCTTGGACTTTGTCCAACTCGGACAACACTGACTTAGATGCTGACCCATAAGCTATACTACCATACTCTAGTCTGGATCTGATCAGTGATACATAAATATGTTTAAGAGATAATACATCTGCTTCCCACTCTAAACCTGCCAAGCATCTCATTACATTGATGGCTTTTTTGCATTTTTCAATTATTTTTGTAATGTTAATCTGGAGTCAAAATGAACTCCCAGGAAACGGAAATCTTTTACTCTTTCCAAATTGTTGCCGTATAGTTTTAACTGGACATCCTCTTTAATTTTTTTCCTTGTGAAAACCATTATATTTGTCTTCTCTATAGAGAATTTAAAACCCCATTTCCCTCCCCACTCTTCCACCTGGGCTATCCCTTGCTGTACTTTTTCCACGATAAAATCTTTATTCCTCCCCCTTCTCCATAAGCTGCCATCATCTGCAAAGAGCGATCGCCCCATCTCTGGTTGAATGTTTGTAAATATATCATTGATCATGATTGAGAATAGGATCGGGCTTATCGTACTTCCCTGGGGAGTTCCATTCTCGACTACGCATTTACTAGAGATGTCTGACCCTATTTTAACTTGTATACTTCTACCGTTGAGAAAATCCATTATCCAGTTAAAAATATTTCCTCCTACTCCCATTAAATGCAGCTTTATTAGAAGACCTTCTCTCCACAACATATCGTAAGCCTTCTCTACATCAAAAAATACGGTAACTACAGATTCTTTTTTGACTTGTGCTTTCCTTATATCATCTTCCAAGCACAGAACTGGATCATTAGTACCTCTCCCTTTTCTAAAGCCACTGATAATTAGCCACTATACCTTTTTCTTCCATTAGATGCATTAATCTTTCATTTACCATTCTTTCCATCAGTTTACACATGTGTGCTGTTAAAGCTATAGGTCTATAATTTACTGGATTACTTGCATCTTTCCCTGGTTTTCTAATAGGCACAATGATTGCTTCCTTCCACCTCTCCGGTATTCGCCCTTCTTCCCACACCTTGTTATATAGTGCAAGTATCTTTTGGAGTCCCTCCTCACTTAGATGCTTTATCATTATGTAACAAATATCATCCTTCCCTGGGGCTGAGTTCTTACACTTGGCCAGAGCTCTCTTTAGCTCCCCCAAATTAAATGGAATATTGTACCTGTCCTCTGTGATACCTTTCCTTTGTAAGGCCTCAACATTTGCCTATCTTGCTCTTTCCCTACCACTTCTTCCTTCATCTGACAAGTTGTGGGAGCTGTGAACCCTACTAAAAGTGTTAACCATTAGTTCTGCTTTGTCTTTATTTGAGGCTACAGTTTGATCTCCATTTGTTAGGATAGGATAACTCCACTCCCTTTTATCACCTTCCATTTTTTTAATCATCCCCCATATCTCCCCTACCTGTGTTGTGTTTCCAATTGAATCACAATACTTCCTCCAATATGCTCTTTTTGTTTGTCTTATAGTCCTCCTTACAATTGCCTGAGCCTGTTTGTAATTAATCATGTGATGGTAGTTATAAGTTCTTTTTAATAATCTGAATGCTCTGTTTCTATTCACCACAGCCTCTTTACACTTATTGTCCCACCATGGCACAGCTTTCCTTTTTGATCTTCCTTTACTTTTAGGTATGGAAACTAATACTGCTCTTTTGATACCTTCTGACAATTTATTCTCAAAGTTTTCTATATCTGTCTCTTCTTGTATCGGTTTTACATATTTATCACTTTCCTCCTTAAATTTCTCCCAATTAGTGGCTGACTCATGTCTGGCATATGAGCTTTATACTGCTGGCCCCCCGGAAGGGGCGTTATCTTCATCATGGTGAGTGACAGGCGAGAAGACCAATCAGTTGATCTCATGATTTTTTTAAACATTCATAACTTTTTATTATTTCACCGATCAGAAAAAGTTGGACACTCTCTCCACACTTTCCCCGTAAATGGAGATTGGGGCGTATTCTCCAGAATGGGACCTCCTGAAGTCAATAATCAGCTCCTTGGTCTTGGAGGTGTTTAGTGCCAAGTTGTTATTGGCGCACCAGTCCGCCAGGTTCTGCACCTCCGCTCTGTAGTTTGTTTCATCACCGTTGGTGATCAGCCCACTCACTGTTGTGTCGTCTGCAAACTTCACGATGGTGTTGGTGTCGAATGCAGGGACCCAGTCGTGAGTGAAGAGGGAGTAGAGCATGGGGCTTAGTACACAACCCTGTGGTGTGCCGGTGCTCAGGGTGATGGTGGAGGACAGGTGCGGGCACAGTCTCACTGCCTGCGGTCGCTCCGTGAGAAAGTTCAGGATCCAAGCGCATATCGGTGAGCTGAGGCCTAGCTGGTGGAGTTTGGTGGTGAGCTTGGTGGGGATGACCGTATTGAATGCAGAAAATCACTTCTGTCTTGTCATGAGGACATTAAGTCCTGGATGGCCTTAAACTTTCTGGGACTTAATGAAGAGAAGACAGAGGTGATTTTGTTTGGCCCCAATGGCTGCCGTGAACCTCCCTTTGTTGACTTGGGTCCACTGGCATTGTCTGTAAAGCCAACCGTCTTGAACCTGGGTTTTAGGATGGACGGTGATTTTAAACTAGACAAACAAATAGGCGCGGTGGTTAAGTCCAGCTTCTTTCACTTAAGGAAGCTGGCAAAGGTGAAGCCCATTCTCGAGCGGGAGCATTTTGAAACAGTAATCCATGCCTTTATTACATCTAGGCTGGATTACTGTAACACACTCTACTCTGGAGTCGCACGAGCTTCATTGGCTCGTCTCCAGCTTGTTCAAAATGCTGCCGCTCGCCTTTTGACTGGAACTCGAAAGAGGGAGCACATTACGCCAATTTTGGCCTCCCTACACTGGCTCCCAGTGCACTTTCGAGTTCATTTCAAAATTATTTTATTTGTTTTTAAATCGTTGAATGGGCTCGCCCCGCCTTACCTCTCTGAGCTGGTCCACCTATATGCTCCTGCCCGGTGCCTCAGGTCAGCTGATCAGCTGCTCCTTGAGGTACCAAGGTCTAAGCGGAAGCTCAGAGGGGATAGAGCCTTTTCTGTTGCTGCTCCGGCACTCTGGAACACCTTGCCGCTGCACATCAGACAGGCCCCCTCACTGTCCATCTTCAAATCCTCCCTAAAAACACATTTTTATTCTTTGGCTTTCGACACTGGCTGAGGCATTGCTCCTGTTTTTAGTGCTTTTAATGTCTTTTAATTTTTAGTGTGTTTTTATAGTCCTTCGTTTTACGGTTTTTAATGGTCTTTAATTGTTTCTAATAGATTTTTGTTCATGAGTTCTCATGTACAGCACTTTGTGGCAACTGTAGTTGTTTAAAGTGCTTTATAAATAAAGTTATTATTATTATTATTATTATAGTCAATGAAGAGCATCCTCACATACGTGCCCTGTCTGTCCAGGTGAGTCAGGACAGTGTGAAGGGCCAGAGAGATGGCATCCTCTGTCGATCTATTTGCCCTGTATGCAAATTGATGGGAGTCCAGTGAGGCAGGGGTGCTGGACTTAATATGGGAGGGGACCAGCCTTTCTAAGCACTTCATAGGGATTGGAGTCAGGGCAACCGGCCGGTAGTCGTTGAGGTTGGTGATTTTGGACTTTTTCGGCACCGGCACTATGGTGGCTGTTTTCAGGCACTTGGGGACCGTTGCCAGAGATAGAGATAGATTGAAGATTCTCGTGAATACCTCCGCCAGCTGTCCAGCACAGTCCTTTAATACTCTTCCCTGGACTCCATCCGGGCCTGCAGCCTTGCGTGGATTGATCCTACGCAGAGCGCACTGTACCTCCTGAGTGCTCAGTGTTAAGGCCTGTCCCTCCGCAATGGCCGGGGTTATTCCACACCTGGTGGTGTTGCCAGTTTCGAACCGGGCAAAGAAGGTGTTTAGTTCGTTGGCCAGTGTGATATCATCGTGGGGGCAGGCGGGGCTGCTCTTGTAGTCAGTGATGTCCCTGACACCCTGCCACATGCTTCTGGTGTCCGCGGTATTGAAGTGGTCTTCTACCCTTTGCCTGTGGATGACTTTGGCCTTTTTTATGCCTCTGTTCAGGTTCGACCTGGCCGCACTGTAAGCAGAAGTGTCCCTGGATTTAAAGGCGTTGTTGTGTGCCCTTAGCAGATCCTGAACCTCCTTGTCCATCCAGGGTTTCCAGTTTGGGAACATCTTTATTTGCTTGTCCACTGTGACAGTCTCCACACAGCAGATGATGTAGGAGAGCACAGTGGATGTGTACTCCTCCAAGTCTATCTCTGTACCACTGGTAGCCTGTTGTGCAAACAGGTCCCAGTCGGTGCGATCAAAGCAGTCCTGGAGTTGTAGGGTGGCATCCTTGATGCCATATTTTGACCGTCCTTATTGCAGGTTTGGTCTTGCGGATGAGGGGTTTATATGCAGGCAGTAGAAACAGTGACAGGTGAACGGATTGTCCCAGGGATGGGCGGGGGAGAGCTCTGTATGTGTCCTTGATGTTGGTGTACACTTTATCCAACGTGTTTGAGCCCCTGGTAGGGCACTGCACATGCTGGTGGAATTTGCGGAGTGTGGCACGTAGGTCGACCTGGTTAAAGTCCCCTGCAACAATTAAGGAATCGTCGGGGTGAGCATCCTGCTGCTTACTGATGGCCGAGTGCAGCTGTGCTAGCGCTAGGTTAGCATTAGCCTGTGGTGGGATGTATATGGCCATGATGAAAACCACAGTAAACTCCCGAGGCAGGTAAAACGGTCTACATTTAAGCAGTAGGTATTCCAGGTCAGGGGAACAGTAGCTCTCTACTGCAGTGTGGTTGGTACACCAGTCATTGTTGATGTAGACGCAGAGCCCGCCACCCTTGCTCTTACCGGAGTCCTTTGTTCTATCAGCACGATGCAGCGACTGGTTGGTCAGGTCCACAGCCCCATCGGGAACCAGCGCGCTGAGCCAGGTCTCTGTGAAGATCAGCACACAGCAGTCTTCCAGGGATCGCTGGGTGTTGATCCAGAGCCTTACCTCATCCATCTTGTTGGTGAGTGACCGGACATTCGCGAGAAAGACGTTTGGGAGCGATGGTCTTTGTGGAGCCCTCCGTAGCCTGTCCTGCACCCCCGCTCGCCTTCCACGTTTCTGCTTCCGTTCCCGGCGCTTGCTCCGTCTCCTGCCCTCCGGAGTGGTGATCCAAGGGGCTTTCCTGCCCAGATCCGACGGGACGGTAAGGGTACTGTAGTACTCACACGCCAGTTTCTCGCAGCCGCGTCCGATGCTGAGTAGTTCCGAGCGGCTCCATGTGCGACCAGTCGGGATTACGATGCGGGTCTTGGATTCCCTCGTCCTGTAGGTGAGTTTCATCTTATGGTTCTTATGGTTCCTGGGTTTTCCGGGGTTACTAGGGTTCCTATGGGTTCTAGGGGTTCTGGGGTTTTTAATTACCTTGTTTTTCCAACCGCGTTCGGTACCGGGCTGCTCCGAGTAAACTCGGGCTTGGGAGCGCAAAGCCGCTGCGTCTGGACGCGCCGCCATCTTCAATTAGTAATAGTATAGATAGATATGGAATTGAGCAAATCATTCAACAAGGTTTCATATGGTAGGCTGCTCTGAAAAGTTAGATCGCACGGGAGCCATGGAGAGATAGCTAAATGGATTTTTAGAATCATTTTTTTATTTCTTTATTTATTTTTATTTTTTTTAAATCAAAAAATGTATTCAATTATTTAAAATAATATTTACACTACAATAAAACAAGCCAGAACTCACCACCATAATACAATACAAACATGTATCCATAATAAACTACTATACAACTATGTTACAATCCTTATTGAGGATACATTCAACACCCTGCGGAGCCCAGCGGTCCTGGAACTCCCTCAGGGTGCCCGTAGACAGGGCGTATTCCGTTTCTAACCCCACCCGGGCACGGACGTAACCCCGGAAAAGGGGCAGGCAGCTGGCTCGGGTAGAGCCCTCCACCATCTGGCGCGTGACTCGCGGATGGCTAGCTTGGCCAGGCCCAGGAGCAACCCAACCAGGACATCTTCAGCCCTACCCTCTCCCCTACGCACAGGGTGTCCAAAGATGAGGATGGTGGGTGAAAATTGCAGCCAGAACGCAAGGAGCAGCTCCTTTAGATATTCAAACAGTGGCTGCAGCCTCACGCACTCCATGTACACGTGGTACACAGACTCTTCCAGCCCACAAAAGTGGCAGGCGGCTGGTGAGTCTGTGAACCGCGAGAGAAACAGGTTGCAGGGAACACCTTGGTGCAATACCCTCCACCCCAGGTCCCCAATGTAGAGGGGGAGAATCCCTGCGTAGAGGGAGAAAATTGGCTTCATGGAAGGAACTCATGGGTGATGGTAGAACGTTGATTCTTGGACTGGAGGCCTGTGACCAGTGGTGGCTCATGGTGCAGTGCTGGGCCCATTACTGTTTGTAATGATTTGGATGAGAACATACATGGCAAGATTAGTTAGTTGCAGATAATATAAAAGTGGGTGATATTTCAAATAGTGATGATGGTTATGAAAAATTGCAACAGGTTGGCCAGATGGGCTGAGGAGTGGTTGATGGAATTTAATACATAGGAATGTGAAGTGTTACATTTTGGGAAGTCTAACTTGGGCAGGACATACACAGTTAATGTTGGGGCTCTGGGGAGTGTAGTTTTGTAGAGCAGCGGGATGTAGGAGTGCAGGTATATACTTCCTTGAAGGTAGAGTCACAGGTGGACAGGTAAAAAGACTATTGGCACATTGGTCTTCATCAGTCAGAGTATTGAGTATATAATGTGTAGGAAGGAACTGCAGATGCTTGTTTAAATCGAAGGTAGACATAAAATGCTGGAGTAACTCAGACTGAAGAAGGAACTCGACCTGAAACGTCACCCATTCCTTCTCTCCTGAGATGCTGCCTGTCCTGCTGAGTTACTCATGGCATTTTGTGTCTACCTATTGAGTATACTGCAATAGTTGGGAGATCATGTTGCTGTTATATAGGACGTTGGTGAGGCCGCATTTGGAGTATTGTGTTCAGTTTTGGGCACCAATTATAGAAAAGATGTTCCAAAGTTAGAAAGGGTACAGAGAAGATTTACGAGGATGTTTCCAGTACTCGAAGGTCTGAGCTATAGGGAGAAGTTGAGTATGCTGGGACTCTATTCCTTGCAGCGCAGGAGGATGAGGGGTGATCTTATAGAGGTGTGCAAAATCATGAGAGGAATAGATTGGGTAGATGCACAGAATTTCTTGACCAGGGTAGCGGAATCGAGGACCAGAGGACATGTATTTAAGGTGAAGGGGAACAGATTTAATAGGAATCTGAGGGGTTCCTTTTTCACACAAAGGGTGATGGGTGTATGGAACAAGCTGCCAGATGAGGTATCTGAGGCAGGGACTATCGCAATGTTTAAGAAATAGACAGGTACATGGATAGGATAGATCTAGAGGTATGTAGGCAGGTGGGATTAGTCAAGCTTGGACATTTTGGCCGGTGTGGGAAAGTTGGGCCTAAGAAGGGCCTTTTTCCATGTTGAATTACTCTATGACTCTACCTGCAACTTGATTTATTTGCATCTTCCTTGCTTGTCCCAGGTCAAGTTGTTACATGAGATATTTGTTTTCATCACTCTTCACGCTGTCTATGTTTTGTTTTGATTTCTGCTCCCCATTCAACAGGTTGCTGTTCCTCACAAAGCAACTGCTCATTCTCTTTTCATTCACACAGTGTGAGCATTGTATTTCCGAAACCAAATTGCCTTCCACAAATCACCACCAGAGTGCGCTGTCTACTTTAAATACTCTGTGTCCAAAGCTCCCAACATCACACAATATGGTGGTTCTAAAATTATTACCACTAGAAAAGATGGCGGCCATATTGATCTTGTGGTAGATGCAGCAAAAATGTATCACATTTCAGCAACAGCGCATTCTGTAAACTTGCAGTTCCGTGCATTTATTTTACAGGACAGGAGATATACAATGTGAAGATGGACAAAGTGTGAACGTGGATGGCTCCGTGCACTAACACACCTCTGGGCACTCGGTTTGAGATGAGGCTGCAAGAATAAATGTTTCTCTAGCAGCATTCACACAGTAGTTTAATAGCATTAAACAGTTTTGGTGGACAGTTTGTATTAAATCTGCATTCACACATCTGTGACATTAATCAGTTCTGCATCAGCTGCATCAGTTCTCATCTTACATCCAACTGTACCTATGAGGAAATTTGATATATCTGATTAAAGATAACCAACATAGAAATTGATCTAGTAATAACTTTGTGTAAAGTTTTGGACCATTGATTTGGCATTTCCCATCAATTGTGAGAAATTAAGTTGACTAGTTAAAGGTTCCCTGGTTTCAACATGGTCTAACTGAACGTGCAGTTTCCAAATGGAGCTGTTCCCAAATCACAGCTTAGCTTGGGAACAGCTCCATCCAAGACCTCAAGAAATTGCAGTGAATTGTGGACGCAGCCCAGACCATCACACAAACCAACCTCCCTTCTATTGACACTCCATTTATACCTCATGCTGCCTCGGCAAGGCCAGCACAATAATCAAGAACAAGTCGCTCCCTGGCCACTCCATCTTCTCCCCTCCCCCATCAGGCAAAAAGTATAGAAGTGTGAAAACACACCCCTCCAGATTCAGGGACAGTTCCCCAATGTTATCAGTCAACTGAATCAACCTACCACAACCAGAGAGCAGTGCTGAACTATCTCTTTAGGGACCCTCGGACTATCCTTGATCGGACTTTGCTGGCTTTACCTTGCACTAAACATTATTCCCTTATCATGTATCTACACACTGTGTATGGCTCGATTGTAATAATGTATTGTCTTTCTACTGATTGGATAGCACGCAACAAAAGCTTTTCACTGTACCTCAGTACACGTGACAGTAATAACATTAACTAAATGGCAGATGAAGCTCTTCTTACATCCAACTGCATCTATGACAATATTAGACACATCTGATACAGCTGCCAACATCGAAATTGATCCATCAATGATATTGGATGATAATCAGTAAGGATATATTAAAATAAACAATGTAACGTAATATTATGCAGTTAGACAGCTTTGCTGGTATTCTTGCAACATTTTGGATAACCATCCTTGAGATGATGAGAAGGGAAATCTGTCCCCAAGTCAAACTTACAGCACAAGGAAGAGAAATGATTTGTATCAATTACTGTAAAAACATCAATGCAGGTTTTATAGTATTGTGCTGTGGTAATGTAGAGAGCAGTTTCTGGATTGGGAGTGGATCTAGATAGACATAACAATTGAGTACTGATACCACATTTGAATTGGCTACGCTAATAATTCAGTAGTAACTCAGCGGGATAGGCAGCATCTCTGGAGAGAAGATGAATGGGTGACGTTTTGGGTCGAGACCCTTCTTCAGACTGGTTAGGGATAAGGGAAACGAGAGATATGGACGGTGATGTGGAGAGATAAAGAACAATGAATGGACATGTTTGGAGGGATATGGACCAAACGCAGGCAGGTGGGACTAGTGTTGTTGGGACATGTTGGCCAGTGTGGGCAAGTTGGGCTGAAGGGCCGTTTCTACGCACTATCACTCTATGACTCTATCTACAGTTACGGGGAGAATGTGCAAACACGACACTGACAGCACCTGCGGTCCGGATTGGACCCATGTCTGTGGTGCTGTGCCAGTGTATGTGTCTTACAATTCAGTATGCCTCACGTGTCACCTGTGATTTTGAAAACTGCGCCCTGTAGACCCAATTAATCCACCTTGAGAAAAGTATATTAGCGAATCTTGGGGAAATCTATGGTGCACATTTGTTTATTCTGTAAAAAAACTCTTATTCCTGGAAGTGTAGGAAAGAACTGTAAATACTTGTTTAAATCGAAGATAGACACAAAGTAAAGCCCCTGTCCCACTTAGGAAACCTGAACGGAAACCTCTGGAGACTGCGCCCCAACCAAGGTTTCCGTGCGGTTCTTGGAGGTTCCCGGAGGTTTTTGTCAATCTCCCTACCTGCTTCCACTACCTGCAACCTCCGGCAACCACCTGCAACTTCCGGGAACCGCACGAAAACCTTGGGAGGGGTACAAAGTCTCCAGAGGTTTCCGTTCAGGTTTCCTAAGTGGGACGGGGGCTCAGCGGGCCAGGCAGCATCTCTGGAGAGAAGGAATGGGTGACGTTTTGGGTCGAGACCCTTCTTCAGAGTCTGTCTCACTGATTTACTCCAGCCTTTTGTGTCTATCTTCTTGTTCCTGGAATGCAGTTAATTATCTATTCATGCCATTGAAGCCTGCCTTATCCTCCTGATAGGGCGAGTCCACTGTGTGGAACTTTGCAGATGGCTTTTGGAAGCGCATAGAATCATAAAGTGATACAGTGTGGAAACAGGCCCCTCAGCCCAACTTGCCCACACTAACTAACATGTCCAGACTACACTAGTCCCACCTGCCTGCATTTGGTCCATATCCGCCCAAACCTGTCCTATCCATGCCCCTGTCCCACTTAGGAAACCTGAACGGAATCCTCTGGAGACTTTGCGCCCCACTAAAGGTTTCCGTGCAGTTCCCGGAGGTTGCAGGTGGTTGCCAGAGGTTGCAGGTAGTGGAAGCAGATAGGGAGACTGACAAAAACCTCCGGGAACCACACGGAATCTTTGGGTGGGCCGCAAAGTCTCCAGAGGTTTCCGTTCAGGTTTCCTAAGTGGGACAGGGGCATAACTGTTTCTTAAACGTTGGGAGAGTCTCAGCGTCAACTATCTCTTCGAGCAGCTTGTTCCACACACCCACCACCCTTTGTATGAAAAGGTTACCCCTCAATTTCCTATTAAATATGTTCCCCTTCACCTTAAACATATGACCTCGATTTACCTACTCAGGGCAAGAGACTCTGTGCATATACCCGATGTATTCCTCTCGTGATTTTATACACCTCTATAGGATCACCCACTCATCCTCCTATGATCCAGGGAATAGAGTCCCAGCCTACTCAACGTCTCCTTATAGCTCAGACCCCTAGTCCTGGCAACATCCTCATCAATCTTGTCTGTATCCTTTCCAGCTTGACAACATCTTTCCTATAACACGGTGCCCAGAACTGAACACAATATTCTAAATGCATCCTCAGCAACTTCCTATATAACTGCTACACCCACTTACAGCCTGACTCCAGTCTGCAAACCCACCCCCTCCTTGCTGCCCAACATCAGTCTGGCCACTTCTCCATCACTAACAAAAGCAATTGATGAGGTGGAAAAGCTATTCAGGAGACAGAAAAGCCGAACATCTCCAGGACTGGACAATGTTTCCCCCTCTACCCTCAAGCTCTGTGCCGAACAACTGGCACCAGTCTACACAGACATTTTCAATCGGACCCTGCAATCCTGCACTGTCCCTGCCTGCTTCATAGTCTCCACTATTGTTCCCGTACCCAAAAAGCCAAGGATGACTATCTTAATGACTACAGGCCTGTCACACTGACCTCTGTAATCATGAAGATCCTTGAAAGACTTGTGCTAGCCCACCTGAAAAATATCATAAACTCCATGCTGAACCCCCTGTAGTTTGCATACTGGATCAGTGGATGACGTAGTGCAAGGATTTTGTTTGTGGCTTTTAGCTCTGCATTCAACACCATTGTGCCAGAGCTACTACACTTCAAACTCTCCCAGTTGACTGTGCCTGAACCCTTCTGTCAGTGGACTATCAACCTCCTGAAAGACAGGAAGCAGCAAGTGAGGCTGGGAAAGCACATCTCGGACCCGCAGATCCTCAGCGTAAGAGCACCGCAAGGCTGTGTACTTTCCCCTCTCCTGTACTCTCTCTACACCAACGACTGCACTTCCATAGACTCCTCTGTCAAGCTTCTCAAGTTTACGGATGACACAACCCTGATTGGAATGATCCGGGATGGGGAGGAATCTGCCTACAGACAGGAAGTGACGCAGCTGCCGTTCTGGTGCCATCGCAAACATCTGGAGTTCAATGCTCTTAAGTCGGTGGAATTGATTTTAGAATTTAGGAGAACTCCTCCTCCCCATCCCCCACTCACCATCTACAACACCAAAGTCACATCTGTGGAGTCATTTAAGTTACTTGGAACCATAATCTCCAGGTACCTTAAATGGGAGGACACCATCAACTCCACAGTCAAAAAGCCTCAACAGAGGATGTACATCCCATGGCAGCTGAGAAAACATAATCTGCTACAGGCAATGATGGTTCAGTTTTATACTGCCATTATAGAGTCAGTCCTCACCTTCTCCATCATTGTCTGGTTTGGCTCAGCCACCAAGCATGACATCCAGAGGCTGTAGCGCATCGTTCGATCATCCGAGAAGGTTGTTGGCAGCAACCTTCCTCCCCATCGACGAACTGTACACTGCAAGGGCCAGGAAGCTAGCGGGTAAGATCATCCCTGACCCCTCTCACCCTGGCCACAAACACTTTGAAGCACTTCCCTCTGGAAGGCGACTCCGGACTGTCAAAGCCACTACAGCCAGACATAAAAACTGCTTTTTTTGCACAAGCAGTAGCTCTACTCAACAGCCAAACGTTTGTAGCCTCCTTTTGCTCTGGTATTTTCTTTCTTTCTTCATAGTTTCAATTATGTTTTATTTTTAATTGTCTACTGTATATCGTGTTGTTACTTACGAGCAAAGCACCAAGGCAAATTCCTTGTATGTATACATATTTGGCTAATAAAATGTATTCAATTCAATTATTCAATACTCTGACTGATGAAGGCCAATGTGCCAAAATCCTTTTTGACCACTTGACTCCACCTTCAAGGAACCATGCACCTGCACTGCAAGCTCTCTCTTCTCCACTACACTCCCCAGAGCACGACCATTCACTGTGTCGGTCCTGCCCATGTTAGACTTCCCAAAATGCAACACCTCACCTTTCTCTATATTTGCCAGTCATCTATATCAGGGACCTCCAAACCTTTCAGCATGAGGGCCACATTATATACTTGGCACATTTTTTCGGGCCGTAGGAAAAAATAATGAAATGGCAGTTTTATAAATTTAATGAACTCAAAAAAGAACTTAAAAGTAAAACAATTGGAAGAAACTCAAAGCAAAACCTGTAATCATCAATCTAGGTTAACCAATGAAATTATAATGTTTTATGTAACCACATTAATGGGAAGGATGGAACTGCTTTTTTGTTTTCAAAATTTCATTGAATTGAGGATCCAAATTTGAGGAGCCAATTTAGTTGTGACATACTTCATTCTTGAACATGTTTGTTTACAGAGGTATATGGTACCAAGAATGTACACAAATCTACAAGCAAATTGCTTCAAATTTGGAAACTGCTCAGGCTTCAAAAATGTATAAAACTCAATCAGATTTCTTTCTTTATACTTGTCTTTCAGTCCGTCATCTGCATGAAGATCAATAATTTCCATTTGAAACCGACTTGGGAGATTTGCAACATTGCAAACAAATGGATTTTGAAAGAGCCTGATTTCATTTGCTTTGGCATCAAGGTCAGAAAATCATTCCTGAAAATGTTTTCAATCGTAAACTTACTTCATTTGCAAATGGGGAAGAAAATTCTGCTTCACTTTCTTCATGAAATTCTTCACACCATGAGAAATTAACAAAATTATAAACGTTCACGTGGCCTTCAAGTAGCATCAGTTTTGCTCTGAATGCCTTGACGAGCAAAAATGGTCACAAATCTTTTTGTTTTCGCCTTGAAGCTTCAAATCCAATTGATTCATACGGCTTGTCACATCTGCAAATAATGCCAATTTCCAAAGCCACTCAGCAGATGATAAAAGCAGTTGAGGATGATTTTTCTCTCTGAGAAATGAATTAATATCCTTTCAGAAAGAACCGCAATAAAACCTTTCCACAATTAAACCACCAAACTGCTGTATAATAAGGCAAGTCAACACTCAGAATCAATTTCTCCTAGAAAATCACAAAACTGGCGATGATTGAGTCCATGTGAAATTCTCCACAGAAGTACCAATTTTCAAGACACAGGGCATATCAACATGCTTTCTGCACAATGTCGATAAAGTTTGCTACTTAAATACAGACAAGAACACAATGGGTTGAGGTAAACCAAACAAGTTTTACTTCAGTTCGTCATGACGGCAGTGACAGGAATTGCTTCAGCATGTATTCAAGAATACTTGCAGTCCCCCTCGAGTTGCCACTCAAATTAACAAAGACTCAATGGGTCTTATATACTGTTAAAGTCAAGTAGCAGCATAGCAAAAGCATTAGTCATGATGTTCTAATATGTAGCTGTTTTTCTGGGCTAGCTCGTACCAGTCTCTCTTATGAGCCCCGAGTACTTTTCCACTAGTGACACTTGACCCCCTCTCTCTCTCTGCTGTTGCTACTCCCCCCTCTTAGACACGGGCTATTTCACAAAATCTTCAAAGTGTAAGCTACATTCCACACAATCCACATTCCCCTCCCTCCTTTCCAGCATGCATAAGGGAGCATATATAAAAGCATCAGGTACACAAACTTGTCTGAGATGGGTGAGCCAAAGTTCCTTGGAATCTCTCTTGTTTCCACATTTGTTTCTCATGTGCAGAGGCGTCCCTCTATAATTCCTGAACCTCCTTCATGTCTGGCAAGACCGTTCTGTCTACTAGAATCTTTGGTTCTGCAGAATTCGCAAGCTGCCACGCGGGCCGCACTGTCAGCTAGGGCATTCCCCAGAGAGATTGCTTTGTTGTGGCAACTCAATTGGGCATTGCACTTAATAATGGCCATGTGGACTGGGAGGGCTGAGGCTTGCAGTGTGGCAGTGTGTGCAGTCTGAAGAAGGGTCTCAATATGACACGTCACCAATTCCATCTCTCGAGAGATGCTGCCTCACTCATTGAGTTTCTACAGCCTTTTGTGTTTACCAGCTGGCGGGAGATGGAATTATGATTGACCAACAGCCGCTGGCCCGCGGCAACACTGGAAGTGCTGCAATCTCACACCCATGGAGGAGGTGGCGGGTGAGCGATGTTCCAGTGTGCCCGTCAGTCTCTCAGTCCGGGCCCGGGCTATTGGTGACCGTGCCCGTTTACTTTGTCGTGGGGGCTGCTGAGGAGTGACGGGAAATCTACTGTCGTGTCATCTGTGAGAGCGGCGGGTGGTCAGTCGGTCACTCCGTCCCACAATCTGGCTTCAACTGAATGCTTCATCTTCCTTCTGAGCATGTTGCAAACTGATAGGATCAATACTGGGAACCTTCAACTATAAATAAAAAAATATTTTTATTATTATACTAGACTAAGTGGGACCCGTTAGGTCCCATGTTCACACGGGAGGGCTGGCCCCCAACGCAATATTGCACCTCTCCACCAATTCCAATATTGGTGGCCAGTGGGGGAGGGGGGGCTCTCTGGTGCATTGGTATGGGTGTTGTGGGCTGAAGGGACTGGTTTTCAGATGGCTAGTATGGACATTGTGGGCCAAATGGATTCTTGGGGTGGCAGCTCAGTCACTCAAGCCTGATGAGCTGGCAGCTCACTCACGGCTGGTGGGCTGGCAGTTCACTCACGGCTATTCCTTGAAATTCCATTTCAAGCAGGGTGCAAGGCCACCAAATTCAAAATCAGTTTCCTAACACTTCAAGCAGGGTGCAAGGCCGCCAAATTCAAGTGCAGTTTCATACCACTTAAAGCAGGGTCCAAGTCCACCAAATTCAAGTGCAATATCCTAACACTTCAAGCAGGGTGCAAGGCCACCAAACTCAAGTGCAGTTTCCTACCACTGCAAGCAAGGTGCAAGGCCACCAAACTCATGCAGTTTCATGCCACTTCAAGCAGGGTGCAAGGCCACCAAATTCAAGTGCAGTTTCATGCCACCAAGCAGGGTGTAAGGCCACCAAATTCAAGTGCAGTTTCATACCACTTCAAGCAGGGTGCAAGACAACCAAATTCAAGTGCAGTTTCATACCATTTCAAGCAGGGTGCACGCCACCAAATTCAAGTGCAGTTTCCGACCACTTCAAGCAGGGTGCAAGGCCACCAAATTCAACTGCAGTTTTGTACCACTTCAAGCAGGGTGCAAGTCCACCAAATTCAAGTGCAGTTTCATGCCATATCAAGCACTGTGCAAGGCCACCAAATTCAAGTGGTTTCATGCCACTTCAAGCAGGGTGCAATGCCACCAAAATCAAGTGCAGTTTAATGCCACCAAGCAGGTTGAAGGCCACCAAATTCAAGTGCAGTTTCATACCACTTCAAGCAAGGTGCAAAGCCACCAAATTCAATGCAGTTTCATGCCACTTCAAGCAAGGTGCAAGGTCACGGCTTGGCCTTTATGGCATGATTGAGAGGAGAGCGATTCTCGATAGTTTTAAAACACTAATAACACTTTTATTTTTCATTTCATCAGGTGCAGAATCCGCAAGTCCACCAAATTCAAGTGCAGTTTCATGCCATAGCAAGCACTGTGCAAGGCCACCAAATTCAAGTGGTTTCATGCCACTTCAAGCAGGGTGCAATGCCACCAAAATCAAGTGCAGTTTAATGCCACCAAGCAGGTTGAAGGCCACCAAATTCAAGTGCAGTTTCATACCACTTCAAGCAAGGTGCAAGGCCACCAAACTCGTGCAGTTTCATGCCACTTCAAGCAGGGTGCAAGGCCACCAAATTCAAGTGCAGTTTCATGCCACCAAGCAGGGTGTAAGGCCACCAAATTCAAGTGCAGTTTCATACCACTTCAAGCAGGGTGCAAGACAACCAAATTCAAGTGCAGTTTCATACCATTTCAAGCAGGGTGTAAGGCCACCAAATTCAAGTGCAGTTTCCGACCACTTCAAGCAGGGTGCAAGGCCACCAAATTCAACTGCAGTTTTGTACCACTTCAAGCAGGGTGCAAGTCCACCAAATTCAAGTGCAGTTTCATGCCATAGCAAGCACTGTGCAAGGCCACCAAATTCAAGTGGTTTCATGCCACTTCAAGCAGGGTGCAATGCCACCAAAATCAAGTGCAGTTTAATGCCACCAAGCAGGTTGAAGGCCACCAAATTCAAGTGCAGTTTCATACCACTTCAAGCAAGGTGCAAAGCCACCAAATTCAATGCAGTTTCATGCCACTTCAAGCAAGGTGCAAGGTCACGGCTTGGCCTTTATGGCATGATTGAGAGGAGAGCGATTCTCGATAGTTTTAAAACACTAATAACACTTTTATTTTTCATTTCATCAGGTGCAGAATCCGCAAGTCCACCAAATTCAAGTGCAGTTTCATGCCATAGCAAGCACTGTGCAAGGCCACCAAATTCAAGTGGTTTCATGCCACTTCAAGCAGGGTGCAATGCCACCAAAATCAAGTGCAGTTTAATGCCACCAAGCAGGTTGAAGGCCACCAAATTCAAGTGCAGTTTCATACCACTTCAAGCAAGGTGCAAGGCCACCAAACTCGTGCAGTTTCATGCCACTTCAAGCAGGGTGCAAGGCCACCAAATTCAAGTGCAGTTTCATGCCACCAAGCAGGGTGTAAGGCCACCAAATTCAAGTGCAGTTTCATACCACTTCAAGCAGGGTGCAAGACAACCAAATTCAAGTGCAGTTTCATACCATTTCAAGCAGGGTGCACGCCACCAAATTCAAGTGCAGTTTCCGACCACTTCAAGCAGGGTGCAAGGCCACCAAATTCAACTGCAGTTTTGTACCACTTCAAGCAAGGTGCAAAGCCACCAAATTCAATGCAGTTTCATGCCACTTCAAGCAAGGTGCAAGGTCACGGCTTGGCCTTTATGGCATGATTGAGAGGAGAGCGATTCTCGATAGTTTTAAAACACTAATAACACTTTTATTTTTCATTTCATCAGGTGCAGAATCCGCTGCACCTGATGAGTGGAGGGGGACTGAATAAGATGGCGAAAAACTCACAGCCGTAAGTGGTAGCGTTTTATCTAAAATCAATATACAGGAAGTTGTCAAGTTCAGACTTTTAATCATTTGCCATTCCAAACCAACCACCACCAACCATTTGCTGTTCTTTATTTCAAACCAATCACCACCAACCATTTGCTGTTCTTTATTTCAAACCAACCACCACCAACCATTTGCTGTGCTTTATTTCAAACCAACCACCACCACCAACCATTTGCTGTGCTTTATTTCAAACCAACCACATTTTCATTTTCAAACCACATTAAGGACACTCAAGGTCAGTAAAACCACACTTACAGATTGGTAGACATGTGTTCAGTGTTATTCACAGCTCAGACTGAGAGACGTGACCCTCTCACTCCCCCATCTTACAGAGACTGACTGAGGCACTCAACACTTCTGAGTTTAATAGTCCCACCGGAAGAAGCGTGGCCTTCAGGAGAGAGAATCTCAACATTTTTTAAACACTAATAACACTTTTATTTTTCATCGATGGGAAACATTCTCTTGTCCTGCAGTTCAGAACATTCAAGTGGATTCAATTTGCATTGGAGCTAAGAAACAGCAAGATCAAAAACCATTGACAGGAATCGAACTGCTAATGGTTGTATAGGGCATGGTGTCAGGTAATTAGAAGGGCATCTAACGGGTAATAGAGTAATCATATGAGACTAAAATTAACATGTAGACTGGGCAAACAAATTGAGTTGTAGTAGGCAGCAACCTTTTACCATGTATGGAATTACCTTGGATAAGGGAGGACAAAGAAATGTTTTGATATAAGCAAAGTTATGCATGAAAGTAAAAGGAAAGAAGGAAACTGCAAATGGATATGGATAGGTTATGGGGAAAGAGCGACACAGGAAAAAGAGGAGGGAGGGTATATTGCAATTGAAGAATTCCATGTTCGTAGCATTGGGTTGGAAGATTGTTAGAGTATTGGTAACAGAATTATTTAGGATGGAAATGGGCCCTTCAGCTCAACCCGTCCATACCGACCAAGGTGTCATCTAAATTACCCCCATTTGCCCACATCTGGCCCATACGTTTCTAAACGGTCTTCGTCTCAACGTTTCCTATCCAAATGTCCTTTAAATTGTGTTCTGCTTCTTCTTCTTGCGTATTGCAATGTGTAGGACAACTTGTTCTATTTCATCTTACTTGATTGTGCACGCCGGGTTGATTGCATTCGTCGAAACAGAGTGGACCACATGAAGGTTGCAATCTTCCACCCTTAAATGATGTTATTGTACTTGCAATCCAGCATGTATAAAACTACTTTGATAGAACATTTCTTTTGTGCATAATGCAGCCTGGTACATCATTCTATTTCTGCTACAACCAAGGAACTGATTGTGGACTTTGGAAGGAGTAGGATGGGGGACCCACAGTCCCGTTTATATCAACGGGTCAATGGTTGAAAGGGTCAAGAGCTTCAAATTCCTGAGCGTGCACATCTCGGAAGATCTTTCCTGGTTCGAGAACACTGATGCAATTATCAAAAAAGCACATCAGCGCCTCTACTTCCTGAGAAGATTACGGAGAGTCGGTTTGTCAAGGAAGACTCTCTCTAACTTCTACAGGTGCACAGTAGAGAGCATGCTGACCGGTTGCATCGTGGCTTGGTTCAGCAACTTGAGCGCCCTGGAGAGGAAGAGACTACAAAAAGTAGTAAACACTGCCCAGTCCATCATCGGCTCTGACCTTCCTTCCATCGAGGGGATTTATCGAAGTCGCTGCCTCAAAAAGGCTGGCAGTATCATCAAAGACCCACACCATCCTGGCCACACTCTCATCTCCCTGCTACCTTCAGGTAGAAGGTACAGGTGCCTGAAGACTGCAACGACCAGGTTCAGGAATAGCTACTTCCCCACAGCTATCAGGCTATTAAACCCGGCTCGGACGAAACTCTGAACATTATAACCCATTATATGTTATTTGCACTTTATCAGTTTATTTATTCATGTGTTTTGTAGTCAATGCCTATTATGTTCTGTGTGCTGAAGCAAAGCAAGAATTTCATTGTCCTATCAGGGACACATGACAATAAACTTGAACTTGAACTACATGATAGCTATGTGATTTGTGCCGGCCTTTGGTCATTGTTTTGCAAAGAACAGACTTTTGAGAATCCTCCCCAACTTTAGTTCAACAGCTAATCTTTTTAAAAAATGGTAACAGCCTATTTATTTCAATATATGCCTCGAGCACACATTTACATCTGAAAGTGAAAATAAAAACAAATTCAAGTGTAGTCTTTATGTCCAAATGTTCTTGTGCGTTTATAATATTAGTGCGTGTAATAATGTCAGTGCACCATGATGTAGTGATCTGCTCGGGTATAAAATTGGGGCTGCAGCTGCCCTGATTTGAAACTATCTCAAATACTTGTGGGTTTGAACTTGACCCTTGGTGTTGTAGTCTCAGGCATACTGTTCACATGTAGTAATTCTGGGCCACAGCGTTGGGATGACATACCAGCCCATCCTGACCCAGGTATTGTATTGGAAGATGGATGCTACACATATGGGCAGGTCCCATGAGGTGATGTTTATTTACACAGTGACCAACATTTGGTGTAATTCATTCTGCGAGATTTTGTTACCACAATGTGCTCTTTACATAGAAACATAGAAACATAGAAAATAGGTGCAGGAGTAGGCCATTCGGCCCTTCAAGCCTGCACCACCATTCAATATGATCATGGCTGATCATCCAACTCAGTATCCTGTACCTGCCTTCTCTCCATACCGCCTGATCCCTTTAGCCACAAGGCCCACATCTAACTCCCTCTTAAATATAGCCAATGAACTGGCCTCAACTACATTCTGTGGCAGGGAATTCCAGAGATTCACCACTCTCTGTGTGAAAAATGTTTTTCTCATCTCGGTCCTAAGAGATTTCCCCCTTATCCTTAAACTGTGACCCCTTGTCCTGGACTTCCCCAACATCGGGAACAATCTTCCTGCATCTAGCCTGTCCAACCCCATATTTGGAATTTTCGCTTTTATTTCACTTCAAGGATTTGGATGTTAATTATATTAAAATCTGTTTAGCAAATGTTGCCTAAAGGCTTCTCCAGATAACCTAAATTACATCAAGTGTTGGAGATGCAACGATAATTATCCGAATTGTTATTTTTATGTTTTAGCCTTTCTCCTCCATACTACAATGAGAGCCATCTTCCAATTAAAAATCTGCACACAGGCTGATTAAGGGTGACTGGCATATCAGCCAAGACCTGGAAACTGGGGCCGACAGTTAGGATGAAGTGGTATAAAGGATCTATTTCTGTAAATTGAATCTAGTGTTTGAAATCTAGACTTCAAAGCTAATGAAGCTATGGAGATACAGAAACTGCAGATGCTGGAATCTTGAGCTAAACACAACGTGGTGGAGTAAAGGGCCTGTCCCACTTGGACAACCTAATCCACGAGTTTAGAAGACCCTAGACGAGTTGAAAAAAATGTCAAGGTCGTGTTGACTCGCCAAAGTAAAAGACCTCCTATGACCTCCTACAACTTTGTCTACGACTTCCTATGACCCCCCTGGACCTCAGTCTATCACACCTAGCTACGAGTGGAAAATGATCGCATGATAAAATGATGTCAGGTTTGCATTTTTTCTCGGGCCAGTTACCGACCTACGACTACCTACGACTATCTACGACTACTATCACGACCTACTACGACCTACCTACGATCTACCTACGAGTAAAAAGTATCCGTTTTTTCCATGCCAACCTTTTTTTTACTCGTGGGCATTTTTTACAGGCTGGAAAAAACAGCGTGACCTACTTGAGGCCACGAGTACGCGGAGACCACTCACGAGCATGAGGAAGAGTTACGAAGACCTCCTACGACCTCGTGGCGACCATGCTGCGAGTATGAGTCAAGGGCAAACTTGGCAGAGGTCGCCAATTAGGTCATGAAAGTTGGACAAGGGCTTGACTGGGTCAGGTAGCATCTGCAGAGGGAATGGATAAGTGTCATTTCAGGCTGGAATCCTTCTTCAGTCTGAATGTGGTACTGTGAAGGCTGAAAAAACCTGAGAGTTGGACATGGCGATAGATGGATACATGTGAAAGGTGTTTGTTTTCAAGATGGGTGGAGTAAACAAAAAAGGCTAGAGATTAAACCACAAAAGGGGGTCAGAGAAGGAGAGAAATGGATATATCTGGAAGGGAAGATGAGGGTGGGGCGATGGGAAAAAGGGGAAGAAATATGGGAGAAATATGTATGCACCGGGATGCAGGGGTGCAGGAATGGGAGAGAGGTTGGGGGTCTTGCTTAAAATTAGAGAATTCAGTGTTCCAACCATTGGGTGTAAGCTACCCAAGAGGAATATGAGTTGCTGTTCCTCCAGTTTTCATGTGGCCTCACTCTGGCAATGGAGGACCCTAAGAACACAAATGTCAAGCTTTGTCACTCCACACATCTGCCAATCAAAACCCCTCACCTATATCCACCCAACACTTAACAGGCTTTGTCCCATCCTCATCTTTCTTTGCCAGCCTTCACCCCCGACTATCTGTCTGCAATTGACCCATGGCCCTCCATATCCTTCCTTTCCATAGATCTGTACAACGTCTTTCTAAAGTAGTGCTTATGCTACTACCATCAGCAGTTGTATCATCAATGAAGATAAGTGAGCCAGTACCTTTAGCAGCCATACATGCCCAGGCCATAACACCTCCACCACCATGTTTCAAAGATGAGGTGGCATGCTTTGGATCTTGGGCAGTTCCTTCTCTCCTCCATACTTTGCTCTTGCCATCACTCTGATATGTTAATCTTCGTCTCATCTTTCTACAAGACATTTTTCCAGAACGGTGGTTGCTCTTTTAAGTATTTCTTGGTAAACTGTAACCTGGCCATTCCTATTTTTGTGGCTATCCAGTGGTTTGCATCTTGTAGCTTCTGTATTTCTGTTCATGAATTCTTCTCTGGACAGTGGTCATTGACAAATCAACACCTGACTCCTGAAGAGTGTTTCTGATCTGTCGGACAGGTGTTAGGGTTTTTTTTCGTTATTATAGAGAGAATTCTTCTGTCATCAGCTGTGGAGGTCTTCCTAGGCCTGCCAGTCCCTTTGCAATTAGTAAACTCACCAATGCTCTCTTTCTTCTTAGTGATGTTCCAATCAGTTGATTTTCGTAAGCCTAATGTTTTGCTTTTGTCTCTAACAGTTTTATTCTTGTTTCACGGTCTCATAATGACTTCTTTGACTTTCATTGGCACAACTTTGGGTTTCATGTTGATAAACAGCAATAAAAGTCTCCAAAGGTGATGGGAAGGCCTCCAACCTGACAAACAGCCATCCACCATTACTCTCTGGCATCTCCCATTCAGACATTGTTGAATCCTTCTTGCTACTCCACTATTAATACCCAACAATTGATCCTTCTTAACCAACCTTCCATGTGGAACCTTGTCAAAGGCGTTACTGAAGTCCATATAGACAACATCCACCACTTTACCCTCATCAATTTCCCTAGTAACCTCTTCAAAAAATTCAAGACCATTATTCAAACGTGACCTTCCAGGCACAAATCCATGTTGACTGTTCCTGTTTATCCAGATGATTATATATATTATCTCTAAGTATCCTTTCCATTAATTTTCCCACCACTGACGTCAAACTAACAGGTCTATAATTGCTAGGTTTACTCTTAGAACCCTTTTTAAACAATGAAATAACATGCGCAGTGTGCCAATCCTCGGGCACCATTCCCGTTTCTAATGACATCTGAAATATTTCTGACATTGCCCCTTCTATTTCAAAACTAACTTCCCTCAGCCCTACGGAATATCCTGTCAGGACCTGGAGTCTTATCTACTTTTATATTTTTCTAAAGTGTCAGTACTTCCTCTTCTTTGATCCTCATAGTTTCCTTAGCTACCCTACTTTTCCCTTACCTCACAGAATTCAATATCCTCCTTGGTGAATGCCGAAGAAAAAAAAATTGTTCAATACCTCCCCATCTCTTTTGGCTCTGCAGATAGCTGTCCACTCTGACTCTCTAATGGACCAATTTTATCCCTCATTATCCTTTTGCTATTAATATAGCTGTAGAAACCCTTTGGATTTACTTCCGCCTTACTTGCCTTTTCTAATTTATTTCTTAAGATTCTTTTTACATTCTGTATACTCCTCAAGCACCTCATTTACTCCATGCTGCCTATAATTATTGTAGATCTCTCTCTTTTTCCGAACAAAGTGTTCCTCAAAAAATTCCAAAAGATTAGTCAAGTATGATTTCCCTTTCATAAATCCATGCTGACTTTACCTGTCAGAGTCTTGCATTAAAATAATGCATTTTAATCCAACGGTCTTTACTTGCTCCCTGCCATGCTCCTGCCTGCCTTGTATAATGAACATTCTGAAGCTAACCTGTATCAAATTCCACACCACAGCTTTGGATCCCACCTCCCCGCCAATCGAGATTAAACCATTCCAAGTATTAACAGCAAAACTGCCCATCCGGATATTGGTCCCTTTTCAGTTCTGGTGGAACCCGTTCCTCCAGTACAGGTTACTTCTGCTCCAGATAAGATCCCAATGGTCCAAAAATTGGAATCCCAGCACTATCTCTTCAGCCACACACTCATCTATCCTAAACTCCAATTCCTACCCTCAGTAATACGTGGCACTGAGCTAGCAGCCACAGGTCACTACCCACAATGGCCCTGCTTTTGAATCTTTTGCCTAACCCTCACATTCACTCATGTAAGATAAAGAGAATATGAATGTAATGTAAAAGCGGAGGAAAGGAAATAGATCGGGGGGGGGGGGTGGTTAGTGGGAGAAATGAATGTGCTTCCAGCTGTGGCACAGGATAGAGAGATAGGGAAATGGGGTGAGGTGGGTGTTGCTTAAAATTGGAGCTAACACTCATCCCCCATCCTTCCCCCCTCAGTTCCCCGTGCCTCTCCAAGATGCACATCCATTTATTCCACTATCCACTCAATTCCTCCATCCCTTCGCCCAATACCCTTTCCTCAGGCTTCATATTTCACTTCTTTTATGTTATTTTATGGATTTTTTGTCTTTTCATATCTGGCCTTTGTCCACCCATCTGCCAATCACAACCCCCCCTCACCTGTGTCGCCAGCATTTATCCAGCTTTCTCTCCCCACTACAAATAGTCTGAAGAAAGGTTCCAACTCAAACCATCTCCCAGTCACGTAATCCAGAGATACTGCCCGACCCGTTGAGTCCTTGAAGCACTTCTGATTTTAACTAATTGGAGACAGTTGGTTTGTAAGTTTCAAGACTGCACCAACACTGGAGGTGTTGCAGAGAGTGTGGAATCACTCCTAAATATTCCACTGAGCAACAAATCAACCACCAGTTTAAACTTTTCTCCCACCCGCCGCCTCACCGACACAGTGTGACCGTAGTGTATAACATGGATTGGGTGCACTGCTGCAACCTTCTAGAATCTTCCAGATCACTGGCATCTGCCACCTGTAGGGAAGAAAAAAGGAGCCGGATGAAAAAGCAGCCATTTCCAAGGTTTTCTCCAAGTTAAATGTAATCTCACTTTGAAATAAACATGGCTGTTCCTTTATTGAATCAGGTTAAACAGCAGTGTTGTAATGTTATACTTACTGCAGTCCAAAAAACGTTAATTCTTTGTTTGCCATTTGTTAGCACATTTTAGAAAATTGTCTAGATTTTGTTGCAGGCAGCCAAAGGCTGATTCATTTGCAGAGTAATGAAGAATGTAATAAAAACAAAATATCTTCATGTGCTGGAAATCAGACACAAAAACAGAAAATACTGGTAAAACTCAGCATCAGTGGAAAGAGAAACAGTCAACAGTCTGAAGAAGGGTTTCGGCCCGAAACGTTGCCCATTTCCTTCGCCAGTCTGAAGAAGGGTTTTGGCCCGAAACGTTGCCTATTTCCTTCGCTCCATAGATGCTGCTGCACCCACTGAGTTTCTCCAGCACTTTTGTGTACAGTCAACATTTAAGGTCGATGCCCATTCAACAGAATCAGTAACGAGAGAGATGCAAGGTCGCTTTCATTGGATGAGGAGGCGAGGGAAGGATGCGTAAAGCGAAGGGAATTAATGCGATGTGATTAATTGAAATGGCTTCATGACTGCAGTTACCAGCACATTAAGACTCTTTGTCTGGGTAATGAATAGTCAATGTTGTGGTCAGAACAAACAGGCTAGAACTGATGAGTTAGAAAAGAAAATTGACTTGACATGATGAAAATGGAATATTCTGGACAATCTATGCAGGATAGGCAGATTATGTGGAAAGAGACACAGTTAACTTTCCAGATGAGGGACAAGCACCGGTCATCACTCAGAGAAAAATATGACGCATTCCACGTTATACATCACACCATTTACCTGGCACTGAACTAGAAGTTGCAAATGAACCATTTTGAATATGTGCCTGGAATAGAACTTAGATCCCAAATCTTCTGATCAGTGTGCTGCGGAAACATGTTTGTCAGCATACCAATATTTCACAGAAGATAAATGACAGATAAGCGCAGCAAACACCACTATAGCAGTTGTTTCCTGCCAGCTCAACAGCAAAAAGATATTTTGCAGAGACATGCTGTGCCTCTGCAGGATGTGGCCAGTACTTTTTACATTCAATGTTTAAAATATCAGTGTCACCTTCTCATAAGACCTCTCCTAATTGTGTGTTGGGAACACTGCTTATTGAACATGATCATTTCTGCAAGAGGGTGTGTTATTAGAATACGTATATTAAGATTCATAACCAACTGCCTCAAGTCCTCGTGAAAGCCAATCGTGGCCTTTGTTTTGAAAGAATTCTAAATGTCAACGGTCGGAGAAAATCCATTAAGGTGGTAAATTAGGATTTACCATTTTTAGGATCCCCAAAAAGTTAATCTGCAAGTCGAACCAGTAGTAAGCAAGGCAGATGCAATGGTAACATTTATTTTGAAAGGACTAGAGTATAAAAACAGGAATGTAATGCTGTGGCTATTCAATGCACAGGTGTGACCGCATTTAGAGTATTGTGAGCAGTTTGAGGCCCCATATCTGAGGAAGGATGTGCTGGCTTTGGAAAGGGTCCAGTGGGGGTTTACAGGAATGATCCCAGGAATGATTGATTAACATCTGATGAGAGTTTGACAGCACTGGGCCCGTACTAGCTGGAGTTTAGGATGAAGGAGGATCCCATTGAAACGTACCGAATAGTGAAAAGCCTGGCTAGAGTGGATGTGGAGAGTATGGTTCCACTAATGGGATAGTTGAGGACCAGTGGCTTTAGCTTCCGAATAAATGGACAGATCTTTAGAAAGGTGATGAGGAGGAATTTCTTTAGTCAGTGGATGGTGAATCAGTGGAATTAATTGCCATAGAAGGCTGTGGAGGGCATCAATGGATAATTTTAAGGAAGAGATTGATAGATGATCGATTAGTACGGGTGTCAGGGTTTATGGGGAGGGGCAGGAGAATGGGCTTGAGAGGGAAAGATAGATCAGCCATGGTTGAATGATGGAGTAGACTTGATGTGTCGAATGGCCTAATTCTGCTCCAATGACTTATGAAATTATGAAACTTCTGAACTATTGCCCTTAATTCAAGGGGTCAGATCCATGGAAGCGTCAAGTTGGAATGGAAAGATCAAAATTCCGCCAGGGAAAAGGAAACTGTGGATTTGGTTTTGTGTAATGAACCGGATTTGATTAGGGAATTTAAGGTAATGGAAGCACTAGGAGATAGTGAAAATAAGGTGATCAAATTCAACCATCAATTTGAGAGGGAGAAGATGAAATTGGATGTGTCAGTAATACTATTGAGGAATGGTGATCACAGAAGCATGAGGCAGGAGATGGCAAAAGTTGATTGGAAAGGGACCTGAGCTGGAGTGACAATGGAACAGCAATGGCAGGAATTTCAGGGGATAATTCAGAAGATACAGGATCTTTTCATTCCGAAGAGGAAGAAAGATTCTAAGAGGAAAATGAGATGACGGTGGTGACAAGGGAAGTCAGAGACAGTAAAAAACTAAAAGAAAAGGGATAACACATTGAAAAGATAAGTAGAAAGCTAGAGAATTAGGAAGCTTTTAAAAAACAACAGAAGGTAACTAAAAAGGCAATATGGGTGAACAGATGAAATATGAATGCAAGCTTGCTAATAATAATAAAGAGGATAGCAAAAGTATCTTCAGATACATAAAGTGTAAGAAAGAGGCAAGAGTGGACATTGGACCACTGGAAAATTATGCTGGAGAAGTGATAATGGGGCATAAAGAAATGGTAGATGAATTGAATACGTTTTTTGCATCAGTCTTTACAGTGGAAGGCACCAGCAATGTGCCTGAAATACAAGAGAGTTAGGAGGTAAAAGTTAGCGTAGTGGCTATTACCAAGGAGAAGGTGCTTGGGAAGCTGAAAGGTCTAAAGGTGGATAAGATGGACTGCACCCCAGGGTTTTGATAGAGGTGGCTTTAGAGATTTGAGGCATTGGTAGTGATATTTCAAGAATCACTAAAATCAGGAATGCTTCCAGTCGATAGGAAAATTGTAAATATTACTCCGCTATTCAATACTGGAGCAAAAAAAGTGGAAACACTTGTCCGGTTATCCTGACTTCAGTGGTTGGTAAGATTAGCGAGTCCATTACAAAGGATGAGGATTATACGTACAGTACTGAAAAACACATGATAAAATAAGCCGAAGTTAGCATGGTTTGGTGAAAAGGAGATCTAGCCTGGCGAGCCTGTTGGAATTCTTTGAGGGATTAACTAGCAGGATAGACAAAGGAAAGTCAGTGGATGTTGTTTACCGGGATTTTGAGAAGGCCTTTGATAAAGTGCCATGCGTGAAGCTGCGAAAGATGATGAGAACCCATGGCATCAGGGATTGAGGGAAGATACTAGCATGGATAGCAGGTTGGCTGGAGGACAGAAGGCAAAGAGTAGCAATATAGGTGGCTTTTTCTGGTTAGCTGCCAGTGACTAGCGGTGTTGCATCTACTAGGTGGAGTGACAGTTCGTGCAGAGAAAGCAGGGCCTCTGCAGACGGACGTAGACTGGTTGGGAGAGAGGGTAATGAAGTGGCAGATGGAATACAGTGTAGCAACGTGTTGACTCATGCATTTGGTCATAGGAATAAAGGCGTAGACTATTTTCTAAATGGGGAGAGAATTTCGAAGTGCCCTGTGAGTGCTGGTGCAGAATTCCCAAAAGGATGCAAGTTCAATTGGAGAATGGCGGGGATGAAGTTTCTGTATAATTATTTATGTTCACTGTACTTCTTATCATCACTATTTTTTGCTGATGTTCATAAGTTACAAGAGCAGATTTTGGCCATTCGGCCCATCAAGTCTCCTCTGCTATTCAATCATGGCTGATCTATCTTTCCCTCTCAATCCCATTCTCCTGCCTTCTCCCCATAACCCCTAACACCCATCCTAATCAAGAATCTCTCAATTTCCGCCTTTAAAATATCAATTGAATTGGCCTCCTCAGCCTCTGGTTGTCAGGGGTGCTTATGCCATTCCTTCCTGCCAGTTGGCTGAGCCAGTCGGGGCTTCACCTCCCTCTAGTGTTGAGAGGGGCTATTGCCCATGCAGGGCCCCAAGCGATGGCTTGTACAGTTTGGGTTCCTTCAGCACATTCAATAATTTCCACATTCGTTTGGGCGGCCTAAGGTACCACTGCACCCTGGTCCACAGCTCCGCAACTTCCTCACAGTTATGCCGGTCGGGCTGGAGCCAGCAAGTGGCGAGACTCCTTAGTTGGGGCAGCTCAGGTCAGGGAGGTTTGTTGGGGTGGTATTTCCAGTCATGGAATTGTGCCATGACCACGAGGGAGAGGCCAACACATTGCAGTACCTCTGTCTTGGTGGCATCACAGTCTGTAGTCATTGAACAGTAGGTGATAAATAAGCCTGCCCACTCAGGTATGGAGCCAAGATGTGCATCCAATTCCTGACACCCCCATCCTTCCCTCTCAGCAGTCAGTTGAAATGTGTTTAAAAATGCTTAGGCATGCTTGCACATGCACCCCAGGGCAATGATCCTTCACTGGCACAAAGCAGCAGTGATTCTGTTATGAGTCTACTCTTGGGTTGCTGCTGTAGTTCTCAGGCAACTCACTCTTATTCAATGCTGGTCTCAGATAAATGCCAGTCAGTCCCTCAGGACCCAGTATTCATGCCCACATTCTCCACCAATGTGACATTGGTCATGACACCACATCAGCAATTAACACACTGGAACACACAGTAAGGTGAACTCACAAAATGGGCTTTATTTCACAAAACAAGATCATTCCTCTTCCACCTCCCTCCCCCCCCCCCCCCCCCCCCCCCAGGATTTATAAGGACAAGGATCAGATGAATTGGTTCAATAACCATTAATCAGATCCAACTGTTGCTCATTTGCCCGTGGCTGGGAATCGGAGCGGACCTTAAAGTGGACATGTTGTCACAATATATAAATGACCAGATGTAGATGGGTTGTTGAGAATGTTTGTTGACTATACTAATATTGGTGGAGTTGCCGATAGTGAGGAATGCTGCCAGAAGACAGAGCGGGATCAAATGTAAGAAGAGGATATGCAGTTAATGGCAAGACCCGTAAAAGCATTGGTGTGCAGAGGGATCTTGGAGTCCAATTTCATTGTTTACAGAAGGTGGCAGCAGAAGTAGATAAGGTGGTAAAGGAGATAAATTGTGTGCTTGCCTGCATTGCGATGGGGATTGAATATAAGAGTCTGGGAGTCACGATGCAGCTGTATAGGACTTTGGTTAGGCTACATTCGAAGTATTGCCTGCAGTTCTGGTCGCCCCACTACCGGAAAAACAGTTCATAAGATGTGGAGGTTTTCGAGAGGGTGCAGAGGAGGTTTCCCAGAATGCTACCTGATTAGTTTAGTTTAGTTTATTATTGTTACATACACTCAGGAACAGTGAAAAGCTTTTTGTTGCATGCCATCCAGTCAACGGAAAAACTATACATGATTACAATCATGGTATCCACTGTGTAGAGGTGCAAGATAAAGGGGGCAACATTCAGTGCAAGAAAAAGTCTGATAATGTTTATTAAAGATAGTTCAAAGGTCTCCAATGTGGCAGATGGGAGGTCAGGACTGCACTCTCTCTGGTGAAAGGACTTTCCAGTTGCCAGTTGTCAGGGTTTCAATTACTTGAATTTGCTTCGTTGGAATGTCAAAGGTTGAGGGGAGACTTGATAGAAGTAAACAAAATTATGAGAGGCATGGATAGGGTAGATGGTCAGAACCTTTTATCCAAAGGTGGAAATGTCGAACACTAGAGGTCACAGCTACAAGGTGGGGAGTCTTAGAGTATCTCCGAGTCATACAGCAAAGAAACAGGCCCTTTGACCCAGCTGGCCCATGACAACCAAGGTGCCACATCTACACCTGGCCATGTTTGGCCCATATCCCTCTTAAATTTTCCTTTCCATGTACCTGTGCGTATGTCTTTTAAATGTTATTGTTTCTGCCTCAATTACAGTACCTCCACCGGCTGCTCATCTCTTGTACCCATCACCCTGTGTTTGGAAAACGTTCCCCTTCAAGTCAAGTCACTTTTATTTCTATAGCACATTTAAAAAACAACTCTCATTGGCCAAAGTGATTTACATTGGTGGAGGTATTAACGTTATACAACATTGGTTCATAGATTAAGTGCATACATAAATACATACATATAGCCCTCTCACCTTCAACCTAATTCTCTGGTTCATGATTCCCCTACTCTGGGTAATAGACTATCCATCCTATCCCCTCATGATCATATACAACTCTATAATATCACCTCACATCCATGCACTCTCCACAGAATACAGTCCAAGCCTGCCCAACCAGTCCTTATAGCTCAGTCCCTCAAGACCTGACAACATCCTTGTTCAGGTAAATCTCTACATTATTTCTAGTTTAACAACACCTTCTATAGCTGGGTGACCAACTCTGATCACAATACTACAACTGTGGCCTCACTAGTACCTTGTACAGTTGTAACATTTTTGTATTCAAATTTATTGTCATTGTCTCAATTAGAGACAACGAAATGAATTTTCCTTACAGGCAGTATCATAAAAATAAATAAATAATAAATAATAAAACATATTAAAAATAAAATTGAATTAAAAAAATTGAATTAAAAAAAGAAAAGCACAAACACAGAAAGTCCACAACACAACATAACACAGTGGCACCAAGGTGAGGAAGGCACCATAGTCCAGCCAGCCTCCCCTCCGATCTTCCCAGATGTTCACCCGTGGTCGGGGCCTTCCGAGCACCCGCAGTCGCCACCCCGGGCGGCCTGATGCTCAGGCCCTCTCGCCGGGCTGATGGAACGCCGACGCCGAACCCCGACGGTGAAAATCCTCCTCAGCGGCCCGGACCTCCCGATCAGCCGCCTCCCACCGGAGTCCGCAGCTCCCGAGTCCGCAGGCCGAGCCGGGCAGAGTCGCAGGACCCCACGATGTTTGTCAGCGCCGCCCGCGTTGGGAGCTCCGCGAACCACAGCTCCAGGATGTCGGTGCCGCGGGCTCCAGACGGCGATCCCCGGTAAGGCATCGCCAGCCCGCGATGTATCAGCGCTGTCCCGCCGCTGCTGGAGCTCTGGTCGATCCCGGCATCACCCTGTGCATCCAAACTTCTACCCACAAAATCCTGATTGATGAAGGCCAAAGGGCCAAAATCCTTTTTGCCCAGCTTATCAACCTGTGCTACCAATTTCAATGAACTATTCACCTGCATTCTGAGATCTCTGTTCTGCAAATCTCCCCAGTCCTGATATTTATAGTGAAGTTCCCGCCCAGATTCGAGTTCCCGAAATGCTGTACCTCACATTTATCTGCATTCAACTCTATTAATGATTATTCTGCCCCCTTGCCAACTGATCAAGGTCCTGCTGCACTTTTTGACAACTATTTTCACTGTCTACAATACCAGCCACTTTAATGTAATCTGCAAATTTACTTACCATGCCTTGTAGGTTCACATCCAAATTGTTGATGTAAACCACAAACAGCAGTGGATCCAGCACCAATCCTTGAGGCACTTCACTACTTAGAGTCCTCAATTCCAAAAAACAATGTTCCACCATCACCCTCTGTTTCCTGCCATGAAAACAGTTTTCTATCCAGGCCATTAGCTATCTTTGGATCCCATGCAATCTAACCTTCCAGAACAGCCTACCATGCGGAACCTCGTCAAATGCCTTTCTGAAATCTATGTAGAAAATTTCTACAGCTCTGCCATCAACCTATATGGTTACATAGAGTCATAGAGCCATACAGTGATACAGTGTGGACACAGGCCCTTCGGCCCAACTTGCCCACCCTGGCCAAAAATGTCCCAGCTACACTAGTCCCACTTGCTTGCGCTTGGTCTATCTCCCTCCAAACCTGTCTTATCCATGTACCTGTCTAAATCTTTTCCCCTTCACCTTGAACCTATGACATCTGGTCCACGATTCCCATACTCTGGGCAAGAGACAGTGCATCTCCTGATCTATTCCTCTCATGATTGTGTACACCTCTATAAGATTACCCTACTAAACCTCCCTCTATAGCTCGCACCCTCCAGTCCTGGCAACGTCCTCGTAAATATTTTGTGAATCTATTCAAGCTTGACATTATCTTTCCTATAACATGGTGCCCAGAACTGAACACAATATTCTAAATGTGGTCTCACCAACATCTTATACACTGCAATATGACCTCCCAACTTCTATACTCTATACTCCGACTGATGAAGGCCAAAGTGCCAAAAGCGTTTTTGACCACCCTACCTACCTGCGAGTCAACCTTCAAGGAACCGTGCACATGTACTCCTAGATCCCTCTGCTCTACAACACTACCCAGAGGCCTACCATTTACTGTGTAGGTCCTACCCTTGTTCGACATCCCAAAATGCAACACCTCACACTTCTCAGTATTAAATTCCATCAACCATTCTTCCGCCCACCTGGCCAATTGATCCAGATGTGTACAAGAAGGATGAGTTGCACCTGAACTGGAAGGGAACAAATATCCAGGCAAGCAGGTTGGCTCTACTATATGGGTGGGTTTACACTATATAAGGTGATCCACAGAGGTCACCTGCACTCCCTGTCTATTTCCTTTTCTCATGCTCACCCACCTTCTCTCTTCCTGGACCATGGGAATTATACTGTAACTTCACTGCACATCTTTATCAAAGAAGCTCTCATTCTACTGGATAGTCCAAAGGTCATCCATATGCATGTTTTGCTTGCTAACACAGTCCTTAACAAGCTGTACCTGGACACAATAACTACAGGTATAATCGTCACAGTCACCAGCAGTTTTCCTACCTTCCTACATCCTGATTGACGAGTATTGAACCAATTTACCTGCCACCTGCGCTGAACTCACCCAAGAAAGAAAAAAACATTCACAAGACTCACACACAAGTTTACGTTATTCTCGTAATCAACTTGCCCCCACCTTCCCACCCCCACCCCCACACACACACAACACATGCCTCTCCCCCACACACAGTACTTGCCCCTCCCCCCCACACAGTACCTGACCCACCCTACGCCCCCACCCTCCCCACAATCTGACACACCGCCCTTCCCATTAATGCACAATCTAGGGTAGGGAAATCAATAACCAGATGACAAAGGTTTAAGGTGACAGGGGAAAATTCATTAGAAATCCAAGGGACAACTTTTTTACTCAGAGTATGGTGGGTTTTCTGGTACGAGCTGCCAGAGGAGGTACAGTAGCTGTGGCAGGTACTATTACAGCATTTAAAAGACCCATGGAGAGATAAATGAAAGGAAAGGTTTGAGCCATATGGGTCAAATGTGTGCAAATGAGACTAGCTTAGATGGGGCAATTTGGTGAGCATGGACAATTGGGGCTGTTGAGCCTGTTTCCATGCTGTATGCCTCTATGACAGATGGAGAACTTGCCCCATGTGATGCTGCTAAACAAGATGAGAGTGCAAGGTATTAGAGGGAAGATACCTGCATGGATAGCAGGTTGGCTGAATGGCAGAAGGCCGAGAGTGGGAAAAAGTGACTTTTTCTCATAGGCTACTGGTGACTAGTGGTGTTCTGTTGGGGTCGGGGTTGAGGCCGCTACCCTTCACATAGTTTATCAATGATTTGGATGAGGAAATTGATGGAAATTTGGCCGTTTCCAGATGATACAAAGATAGGTGGAGGAGTAGCTAATGTAGAGGAAGCAGGAAGTCTGCAGAAGGACTTGGACAGGTTGGAAGTTTTACTGACTGTCAAGTCAAGTCAAGTCAAGATAGTTTATTGTCATGTGTCCCAGATAGGACAATGAAATTCTATCTCTGCTTCAGCACAACAGAACATAGTAGGCATGAATACAGAACATATCAGTGAGTCCATATACCATTATATAAATATATACACACATCAATAAATAAGCAGATAAAGTGCAAATAAACAGATAATGGTCTATTAATGTTCAGAGATTTGTTACAGTTGAGTTTAATAGTCTGATGGCTGTGGGGAAGAAGCTGTTCATGAACCTGGACGTTGTAGACTTCAGGCTCCTGTACTTTCTACCTGAAGGCAGCAGGGAGATGAGTGAGTGGCCAGGATGGGCCAAAGGCCTAATTCTGCTCCTATGACATGAACATAAAAACATGAGAGTATGAAGTATTTTTGTTCTCTTCTACACTGGAGACTGTGATACAGGGTACAATAGATGACGCAATGGGCTAAGTGTTTGGCTGGCAACCTGAAGGTGGCCGGTTCGAATCCTGCTTGGAGTGTGTACTGTCGTTGTGTCCTTGGGCAAGACACTTCACCTACCTTTGCCTGGGACTAGAGACGGAAATTAGCTACTGATTGGCTACAATCTCGCATATTTACATGCAAATGTTCATTAATATGCACTGTCCCTATAAACAAAACATTATTATTATTATAAAAATGAATTAAAACTGCATTTGGCATGGTGTGGTATTTTCAGTCGGCTAATGGCTTACCCTATATTCTTAAACTGTGGCCCCTGGTTCTGGACTCCCCCAACATCGGGAACACGTTTCCTGCCTCTAGTGTGTCCAAACCCTTAATAATCTTTTCTGTTTCAATAAGATCACCTCTCACCCTCTAAATTCCAGAGTATACAAGCCCAGCCGCTCCATTCTATCAACATATGACAGTCTGCCATCCCAGGAGATAACCTCGTGAACCTACGCTGCACTCCCTCAATAGCAAGAATGTCTTTACACAGATTTGTCCAGAAAACTGCAGACAATACTCCTGGTGTGGTCTCACTAGGGCCCTGTACAACTGCAGAACGACCTCTTTGCTCCAATACTCAACTCCTCTTGTTATGAAGGCCAACATGCCATCCGCTTTCTTCACTGCCTGCTGTACCTGCATGCTTACTTCAGTGACGAATGAACAAAGAGCCCAAAATCAAGTTGCGCTTCCCCTTTTCCCAACTTGACACCATTCAGATAATAATCTGCCTTCCTGTTTTTGCCACCTAAGTGGATAACCTCACATTTATCCACATTAAACTGCATCTGCCATGCATCTGCCCACTCACCCAACCTGACCAAGTCACCCTGCAATCTCATAGCATCCTCCTCACAGTCCACACTACCACCCAGCTTTGTGTCATCTGCAAATGTGTTAATGTTACTTTTAATCCCTTCATTGGTTTCTCAAGAGAAGGCGAAAGAAATAAAATGGATGGGATAAACCCATTAATGGGCAGGTTCTTTCTCATTGGTGCATTCGAGCAGACTGCAGTTCACGCCTTACTTCGTTCAAAATCTATTGGTTGTTTGGAGCAAAACATCATTTACTATGAAAACTGTTATCAAAGAATTAACTCTCAGGTACGTTAGTGTGTCAGAAGATTTTGGAGAGACCTTTCTATGTCCGTAGTGGGTGTTCAGTTGAAGTCCTGGTGTCATCGCTGCAATTGGCCGCTGGGAGAATGCTGCGGTCCTTCTTGACTTTGGTTGTATTGCAGATTTGGAACTGTGAGTTCATTGAGAATGTTGAAAGTATTCGGTGATCAATTAACATGATATTTATTATTATACCCTATATTCCCGTATCTTAATAGCTACATAATTGAACGTTGTGGTGTATGGACTGTGGATAGTAGAAAATATATATTCTCTGAATGGAGACACAAGGGCCTGCAGATGCTGCTTTACGAACAAAGACACAATTTGCTGGAATAACACAGCGGGTCAGGCAGCGTCTCTGGAGAATTTGGATAGATGACATTTCGGGTCGGGACCCTTCTTCAAACTGTTGCTGCCTGATCCACTGAGTCACTCCAGCACGTTGTGGCTTATCACTAAATGTTGTGATGAAAAAATAGTGATTTATTAAATTGATGATAAATTTCTGCCACGTGTGAAATGCCCACCTGTCCAGATCAGGGGTTTGTGTGTTTTCATAATGAGAGCACAGGAGCAGAGATGAGAAATTTATGACGGGAGAAGTGGCCTATTCAAGTGTGGCAATTATGTTTATAAATAATTCATTATTTTTTAATATTTTCTAACTGAGCCATTTGGTAACTAGTTGCTGACTTCTGCCGGAACAGTGTGTGTTTGGATAATGTCGCCGAGATTAACACATTTAGCGTCCCATTCCGATTTTGTCAAACAGATTTAAACGTGGAATTTCATCTTCGGGAATTCTCTTCAGTCACAGATCAGTCCACCCGCAAGACTCGGGTCTTGTGTACTGCAATTCAGAAATAGATTATTAATCTGAATTGATCAGAGATATAGAGCGGTCACTGTTGGGACTGAGTACATCGGAGTCCGGAGAGTATAAACTCCTTGAGGTGAACAACAGCATTCAAAGCTGCAGCTGTTGCTGACTGAAGCCGCACACAGATTCCTGTCGCTGATAGTGATCAGTTGCAGATTTTTTGTCCACAGAGTGAGCGGAGCAAATTTATAAATTGCAGTTAATATCGTGTTGTTGGAAAGATTTTATTAATTTTACATCATTAGAAGGCACACCGATGTAGAATGAACACTGTTAAAATTAACATTCATTTTGTCATTGATCGTAATCACTCACAAGGAAGGATATTGACACCGACATTTCCACACAGCGGTAGAGTTTAATTTGCCTACAATTATCTTCAAATGTATGACATTATATATTAAACTGAGTTTTCAGTTTGCCCCTGTGTGTGTGCGGCGATAAGTAGCAACTCATTTTGCTCGGGGCGTTTTTGCATTCTCCATTTTGTTTATGTGGAGAATCGCAATTTGTGAGATGTTGCAAATTCACTTCTTCGATTCAGCTTGAAAGTTTAATGTGTTAAATGCACAATTAGAGAGGAGAGAGAGAGAGAGAGAAAGAGAGAGAGAGAGAGAGAGAGAAAGAGAGAGAGAGAGAGAGAGAGAGAGAGAGAGAGAGAGAGAGAGAGAGAGAGAGAGAGAGAGAGAGAGAGAGAGAGAGAGAGAGAGAGAGAGAGAGAGAGAGAGAGAGATAGAGAGAGAGAGAGAGAGAGAGAGAGAGAGAGAGAGAGAGGAGAGAGAGAGAGAGAGAGAGAGAGAGAGAGACGTATAAACAGAACACTTCTTCGATTCAGCTTGAAAGTTTAGTGCAGATTTCCGTGACAAAATTCAGCTTGATGTTTTATCTCATTCATGTGTCTCGTGTTAAATGCTCAATGAGAGAGAGAGACACACACAGACAGACAGAGAGAGAGACAGAGAGAGAGGGAGATGGAGAGAGACGTGTAAACAGAACCTTCGGCGGGGCAGCAGCTGCTGAGGAATGTATAATAGTCCACTTTGGGACTGATGGACAGAATTTGTGGAAAGAACAGCAGAGAACAAATCACCTTTGTTTCTCTTTACACAGGTACTGAGTGTTTCAGAGTTTTACCTCTGTTTTGAAGATTTCTCCCATTTGCTGCTTTCTAGATAAATTCAGGCATTTATTCAGCTGTTGTGTCTCAATCCCCGTCCACCTCATTAACGATTCTATTTAGTGTCACGTTCAGTCGATCGTATAGTTTCTCAATGTTCACGGTTTTGGTTAAGGTTTATGTTATAAACTCCATCAAAGGGAAATGCGCATTGCCTGGTCGAGTAGACTTTCGGCAAACTTTACATCTCCTTTCTTGTGAAATCGATTCGCCTATATTGAATTTTCTGCAGAATATTCAGTTGCGTTTGATGAAATGCCGATACTTTTTTACAGTTTGCTTCCACTTGCTCCACGTCCTGCATTTTCTATTAACAGCTAACTTCAGTTTGTCTCTGTTTGATATGTCGATCAGAAAATATGTATCTCCGAATGGAGACACGAGAGCATGCAGATGCTGGTTTACAAAATAACTCAATTTGTTGGAATAACACATCGTGTCAGGCAGCATCTCTGGAGAACATGGATAGGTGACTTTCAAATCGGCCCCCTTCTTCAAACTGATGCTGCCTGACCCGCTGGGCTACTGCAGCCCTTTATGTCTGTATCTCTAAATGTTGTGATGAAAACATATGATCTATTAAAGTGATGAAAAATGTCTTCACGTGTGAATTTTCCACCTGTCCAGGTCAGGGCTTTGGGTGTTTTGTAATGTGAGCACAGGAGCAGAGTGAATTAAAAAAATAGGCTCATTCACCTTGACAACGGCTGCATGGAATATTGAAGTGTGTTATTTGCTTTCTATAATTAATTAGTAATTTTCTAATGTTTGCTATTTGAGTCCTTGTATATTCCTGGTGGGGTATATTCCTGGTGGCGGCGCGACTCGTTGCAGCGGCTCCTACAGCCTGTCTGTCTTTTTTTTATTTTTGTCTAGTTAAATGTAGTGTTTGTGTTTTTTTAAGCTTGGTTTTAAATGTGTATATGTGGGGGGCGGGCGGGGGGGGGGGAGGGGGAAACCGTTTTAAATCTCTTCCCTGTACGGGAGACCCGACCTTTTCCCTGTCGGGTCTCCGTTGTCGTTGGGGCCTAGCACCGTGGAGCGGCCTCCAACCTGAACGACCCGGGGGCTCGGGAGTCTGCGGAGCTGTGGAGCTGCGGACTACTCACCATCGTGGGGCTGGCCGGCCTCGGTGCGTGGGGAGCGGTGGTGACTCGCTGCTGCGACTCGACTCCTGGGGCTCGGAGGCTCCAGCAACGCAGCCGCAGGTCCGGTGGACTGGGACATCGGGAGCTCGCGGGTCCGGGGGGAGAGAGAGAGACCGCTTCCCGGAGCTCCCGCAACGCGACTTCTCCAGCCCGTGTCGCGGGGTTGGAACGACCTGGAGCGGGGTCATACATCACCCGGCACGGCTTCATGGCCGTGGGACTCACCATCGCACGCTGGGGCTCCGACCTTGTACTTTCAGACCGGGAGCGGGGCCGTAAATCGCCCCGCGCGGCCTAAAATGGCCGTGGGACTTATCATCACCCGCCTGGGGCTTGGACATCGGGAGAGACATGGAGAGCAGGGGAGAGAAAAGACTTTGCCTCCATCACAGTGGGTTCACTGTGATGGATGTTTGTGTGAACTTAATTGTGTGTATGTCTGTAGGACATTGTCTTTGTTTGTATGGCTGTGGAAACAAAATTTCGTTTGAGTCTCACTGGGGCTCAAATGACAATAAATTGTATTGTATTGTATTGTATAACAGTCGCTCAATTACGTCGGAATAGGCTATATATTTGGATAATGTCGCCAAGATGAGCACATTTAACTCCCCATTCAGATTTTTGAAAATATTTAAACGTGATATTTCGTCCACTGGAATTTTCTTCAGTCACAGATCAGTCCACCCGCAAGACTCGGGTGTTGTGTACTGCAATTCAGAAATAGATTATTAATCTGAATTTATCAGAGGTATAGGGCGGGGTTGGGGCAGAGTACATTGGAGTCCAGAGAGTATAAACTCCTTGAGGTGAACAACAGCATCCAAAGCTGCAGCTGTTGCTGACTGAAGCCGCACACACATTCCTGTCGCTGATAGTGATCAGTTGCAGCTTTTTTTTATCCACCATGTCATACTGTGAACTGAGCATATTTATAAAATGTAGTTAGTATCGTGTTGTTGGAAAGGTTTTATTAATTTTCTGTCATTAAAAGTATCCTGATGTAGAATGAACACTGTTAAAATTAGCATTAATTTTGTCATTGAACACTCACTTCGATGGATATTGACGCTGACATTTCCACACAGTGGTCAATGATCTTCAAATGTGTCACATTATATATTAATGGAGTTTTCAGTTTGGCACTATGCGTGTCCGGCTATTAGTAGCAACCCGTTTATTTCTCGGGGCATTTGTGCATTCTCCATTCTGTTTAGGTGGAGAATCGCAGTTAGAGAAATGTTGCAATTTTCTTTAAATTGCTTTTCACTTGCTTAAAAGTTCAGTGCAGATTTCCGTCACAAATTTCGCCTTGATATTTTATCTCCTACATATACCTCGTGTTAAATACATAATGAGGCAGTGAGACGCGCAAACAGAACCTTCGGCGGGGCCGCAGCTTCTGCGGAAAGTAAAACAGTCCACGTTGGGACTGATGTACAGAACTCACCTCTGTTTTCTCTCTGTTGAGAGTTTCAGAGTTTTACTTCTTTGTTTTGAAGATTTATCTCATTTGATGCTTTATAGATAAATACAGGCACATATTACGCTGTTGTTTCTCTATTCCCGTCCACCTCATTAAACAAATCAGAAAACAAAAGCAGGACATATTCATCCGTGAATTATCGGCAGAAATTGGTCGCTGGCTAAATCAAACACCAACATTTCTTCTGATTTTGTCGTTAAGATAACATCACGTCATTGAATATTGTTGGAGCCTGTGTAATTGACACCACGTTGGCATCTAAGTAAATGTGTAGGAAGGAACTGCAGATTCTGGTTTAAACAAACAACATGGAAAGACCCCTTGACCACCGAGTCTCAGGCGAGCAGCAAACATCCAATTGCATCATTAATCCTATTTTATTTTTCCTTGTTCTCATCAACTCCCCGAAGATACTGCCACTCATGCACATGAGGGAATATTTACAGCGGGTAAATGCCCGGTTTGGAATGTAGGACAAAAACAGAACGCGCGGGGGAAACCCACACAGGCACTAGGAGAACGTACAAAATCCCCACTGACAGCACCCGAGGTCGGCATTGAACTCGGGTCTATGACGCTGCCTGCAGTGGCTCTACTGGTTGGAAGGAGCACGTTATCGGTATCCTGTATTTAATTTTACTACCGCTGCTTCCACCCAGTTGTAGCGATCTCGGTTCATTCCTTACCACCGGTGCTGTATGACATGCTATTACACTTGCATCTTCCCTGTGACTGTGCGCGTTTGCCCGGGTGCTCGCGTTTCTTCGCGCATCCCAATTATTTGTTGCTAGGTAGTTTAATTACCTACTGTAAATTATCTTGAGTAGAATGGTCAAACGGATGAAAGAAGTGTTGATGGGCCCGAATGAAGGGAAATAAGGAGAGGGTAAATTAAATCAACGAGACTGTTGTACGGTGCTTGGTATGGAGCCGATGGGCTGAATGGTCTCCTCCTTGTCCTTAGAAGTTTAGAATGGGAACTGTGTTTTATACATGATGTGTAATGGTACTGCTTCCGTGTGCATTAAATACTTGAATAATCGTAACACACGTCTGAGAAAATATGATCCTAATGATTCCCAAATCGTCAGATACGATTGTGCTGTTTATATTATTATTACTTCGTGAGATACAACGCTAAATTAATGAGCCTATTGTGCATGCGATCAATTGCCCACTGCATTGTCCACGGGCCCAGTTTGTGCAATCGGTGAAAGGCATAGAATTGAATAACATTATCTAGATTCACAAATTGTAACGCGGGTTTGAAACTGTGAACGTAAATAGACTTTCCCCACTTCTTGAAAATCGGTTAAAGGAAAATGGCAACTGGCGAGACAGTATCTGTTCCTGGAGCCAAGTGGATAACAGCACTCAGGTGCGGGAGCAAGTCGTGCCCAGTTATTGCTGGACAACGCAGGACACAAACCAACCAACGTGTAACGTTGGAATATCATTCAAGCATTCTCCACAAGCAAATCTGAAAATAAATAGTCATAGAGTCGTAAATATTAGCATCGCCGCACCTGTATTAAGATACTGGAAAGTAGTATAGAAATCAGGGGCAGAATATCTTCAGTAGTCTGGGATCAGGTCATTTGTCCATCATGTGGTAGACAGTGTTGAACACAGAAAAAATATCCTGCAAATGCATCGGAGGGAATATCATTGTAAATGTTGTTGGAGGGGAAATGAAGGAGTGGCTGTCCGCAGAAAATTAAAATGATCGAGTTTGGCACACGGGTCAGTTCACTTTGTATCGTCTGTGGAAAGTAAAATTGAAATGAGAATCTGAACTCGTGACAGTGTGAACCTCACAGACAGGAGCTATTTCAAGAGTGGGTTTAAAAAAAAAACTGTCATATGCACCGAAAACTGAAAAAAATGAAAACATTTTTTTATGGGAATGAGGATTGGGTTGATCACTGTTAATTGCATTATGAATTTTCCCATGCGAAATATCAGTGGCAACACAATGTATTTTCAATCCTACGTAAAATGTGCCCGAACCTGATAGTTCACCAGAGGCAATAGGAGAGTTGTCGTGGCCCGACGGCCAACTTTCCATGTATATTGTCCCCTGTCGTTCTAAAGGGTCACCCTGGTGTAGGAAGGATGCCATTAAGATGGAAAGAATGCAGTGAAGGTTTACAAGAACGTTTCCAGCACTTATGGATCCGAGCTGTAGAGAGAGATTGGGCAAGCTAGGACTTTATTCCTTGGGGCGCAGGAGACCAAGGGGCGATGGAGGTGCATATAATCACGAGAGGAATTAATAAGGTGAATGGCACATAATATTTTAAACCAGGATAGGAGAAATTAAAATAACAGAGGCTAAAGGTTTAAGATGAGACGGGAAAGGATCCAGAGGGGCGTTTTTTCCAGACACAGGGTGGTGGGTATATGGAACAAGCTGCCAGGGGAGGCAGGTGGGGCAGGTATTTAAGGTACTTACTGCGTTTAAAATTCAGTGATCAGGTACAAACATTGGAACGTTTTAGAGAGACATGGGCCAAACGTGGGCAAATGGAACTTGCTTAGATGGGACAATCTGGCCGTCATGGACCAAATTTACCACATCGGTAAATTGTATCCAGATCTCTGTAGATCTAACAATACATGTCATTACAAAAGAGACAGGATACGATTTTTTGACTGCTGATACTCATTTACAGTAACTTTTAGATGTTACTTTTTTAAAGATGCTTTTTTAAAGCAGGCGGGAAGGTGAAACAATTCTCTGTAGCGGTTCGGAACGCTGCCTCTCAGATTACTGTCGGGACTTTTCCCGGTGATGGTTTCATTAATGAGATGCCCACCTCCCCATGGACCCATTCGCTCCAACATCCCAACCCTATCACTCCACCCGTCACACAGCCAAATCTCATTCTTTATTTCTCATTTCAGGCCGCCCCGGGGATTGTCAGGTGGACCCTACAGGTAACCTCGCTTAACTTTCACTGCGTTAAGAGTGCGTCTACTGAGACTGATTGTTACTGAAGACCTTTAAGGCTACTTGCGAGGTGACTGCCGTCTGCAGACGGAGTGATGATCAGTAATGTCCCTGAAGCGCGCAGTGTGGGGAGTCGACTCTGCTGACATGGTTCCCGGTTCCAAGCGTGTTCCCACTGCTCATCCCACTGTGGAGTCCCAGTCCGGATCTTTCACCTTTGTCGTCCAATTCCAGGAATGCCTTCACACATCTAACACGTTTGCGTTCCATTGCCCGTCACATAAGGTTTGAGTACAGCAGGGCACTGGCCCGCGCAGCTCATCAGCCGCTCTCCCGAGAATGAAAACGAACCTGCAGCTGAACTTGGAGACACCAGGAACTGTAGATGCTGGTTTATAATAAAAATCACAGTGCTGGAGTAACTGGGTTGGACAGGCAGCATCTCAGGAGAACATGGGTGGGTGTCCGCTGAGTTACTCCAGCACTCTGTGTCCGCAGCTCACCCTGCCTGCTCGGGCGCCGCTTTCATCCCAAGAATGACCGGGTGATCCCGGTTCTCCGGACGGTTACCAGCTTACTGCATATTGTTGACATTGTTCACAGTTCATTCGTGGTCTGCCGCTCCCGTTGGTCATTCCGTGGTACATGTGGACTTTGAATGGTTGGAGCTAGGGGTGGCTGGGAGCGCGGTGTGCGGGGCGCCGACTGACCCGCGGCTCAAACCGGCGGCAACGTTTGTTCTTCTATTTTCTGATTTTTGTTTTCAGAAAGCGTGAAGTTGAGGCTGGTGAACGGGGGCAGTCCATGCGCCGGGAGAGTGGAGGTTCACTACAGGGGGAACTGGGGGACTGTGGCTGATCCCAGCTGGGACCTGCAGGACGCGGCGGTGGTGTGTCGGGAGCTGGGCTGCGGCGACGCCACGGGAGCCCCGCGCGGAGCTCACTTTGGACCGGGGTCCGGATCCGTTGTGACGTATAATGTTGACTGCAGCGGGAGCGAGGCCGCTCTGCGGGAGTGTAGATCACAGTCATGGGGGAACTATGCCGCTCCACACTCCCTGGATGCCGGCGTTATCTGCGAAGGTAAACATCAGCTTTTTCTCTCTTTGCTCCGCAGTTTGGTGATTTCCGGGATGCCCTGGATGTAAATGACTCGGACTGACCGCCCGCGGCGAGTGGTGTCAAATTAAATCCAGTGTCTGTCCGTTTTATTCCTGCCCAATTGGAATCAACTTTCGCTTCTGGATCTCACATTCTGGTTTTAATTAAACAAACACAACCGGGAGCATTAAATACTCTCACCCGGTACAATGACGGGGCCAAGAAACAAGCGGCTGGAGGAACTGAGTTGGTGAAGCAGCAACTGTCGGGGACTGGTCGCAAGAGAGGAATAGGGGGCTTGCACGTCAGGTCATCGGGTCAAACGGCGTGATGCTCGGAGCAGCTCCATCCATGTGGAGGACAAGGCAGCCTCGGCATCCACTGTTAACACACAATACGCGCACGTTCTTACCTGTTAAAAACCGCCGAAATTGGCAATTTTTGGGCTGTAAATAATTGTGGAAATCGGCTGTGGAGGCCAAGTCAATGGGTGAATTTAATTGTAATTGTCTTATAATTGTAAGGCGGGAATTGAAAGATTCTTGTTTAATAAAGTTGTCAGGGGTTATGAGGAGAAAGAGGTTGAGAGGGGAAGCTAGACCAGCCACGATTTAACGGTGAAGCAGACGTCGGCCGAATGGTATATGGTTCTTTTTTCCACAGTTTGTACTTAGAATTCGTTTAATGGAACAGGAGCAGACAGATACACTGGGTCAGTTAGCACAGTCTTGTCTGTGGAGTTTGTCAAGTTCTGCAGGACGGAATGTTCCATAAATAATAATTATATTCGACTTGTAGGATTAGGGTTATGTTTATCTTTGTGACGTTACTGAGGTGAAGTGAAAAGCTTTGTTTTGCATGCTATGCAAACAGATCAGATACACAACGCATATTTATAATCAAATACAATATATAGTGTAAAGAGGAAGTTACAGAGAGCAGAATATAGTACTCAGCATGTTAGCGCATCGTGATAGAGGAAGGAGGAGAAGGGGAGCACGGATATCATTAGTAAGGGACTGATTTCAACGTCAGATTTGTGCTGAACTTTCAGGGATGTTTTTGTAAATTGTCTTCATAATTGTGGCTTTCATGACTATCTTTTATTTTTTTTCTCAGATCACACAGAGCCAAGATTGGTATCCAAAGATGATCAGTGCTCGGGAAGACTGGAAGTGCAGTATGGTGAAACCTGGGGAACCGTGTGTGACCGGGCCTGGGATATGGATGATGCCAATGTGGTGTGCAGTCAGCTTCAATGTGGAGTCGCCGTGTCTGTTCCGAGAGGGGCTTATTTTGGAAAGGGAACTGGCCTTGTACGGAACGATGTATTTGAATGTAAGGGTAATGAGACAAGCCTATGGGAATGTCCGCGTTCTTTAGGAACTCTTCATTGCAACCACACGAGCGATGTCAGTGTGATCTGTTCTGGTGAGTGCCAGCTTTGGAAACTAATTATTAATAAGGACTCATTATACTTGGAAGATAGGGATGAGATCTCGCCATTTACTTTTATCAAAGGGTTATAAAATGCTGGAATATAATTGATCAATACACGACTTTGATGTGATATTGGCAAACGTATTAACCGGCTAAAATAATTTGAATAATTTCCTATAGTCCAACATTATTGATGGTTTACAATGTGGAGTTCAGAAGGAGGAAATTAACAGTATCTTTAGATGGTGATATCCATGCGATGCAACAGCGATTGTCCAATGAATTCTAATCAAAAATTACTCTAGAGTAAAATAATTACATTTGTTTATAAACAAATGTACTTCTTCACTGAAACCTTTGAGCATTTTGAGTGGAAAGACAGCTCACTGCAGGAAGAAAAACTATGGACGGTTTTAGATGTAAATGATTACACATAGAAAAGTACAATTTTGCTTTGCATGATGACAATAAAAGGATGATAATGATAATGATAATACAAGCAAGGATCCTGGCACTGGGGTGGTGGTGGGGGGGGGGGGGGGTGGGGGGGGGGGGGGTTGTTATATAAGATGATACAACTGCCAGTTAGACATATAAAAAGAGACGGCAGAAGAATGCATGACGTTTAAAAGTAAATTTATCCCATGATTTACATTTTTTGTTCGGAATGATTTTGTGGGCATATGATCCTATTATAAATGGGGAACCAAGCAGTGCATTAGAAAATAACGCAGTGAACGATTACTTCCCATTAGCATTTACAATAATGTACAAGGAAATAACATCCTGATCACTGAGAGTGAAGAACATCCATGTGTAATCAGAGACCGTATCACGCCAAGATGAAGCAGCACTTGATAACAGTGTGGAGACAAAATGCCCAACTGAATAAATCAATGAAGTGGAGACGGTGACGGTTCTTGAACAAATGAGATCCTGAGCATTGGCAGGAGGAGAGGATGGGGAACAAGAATACTTTATTTTTCTCCATAACAAAGTTATGTGTGTTATGGGGATGCGAACCCAACAGGAGTCAGGAGCAAAGTAAACGAATGGGAAATGGATCGTAGTAAATCCATTGCTGTAATGTAGAAATATACAATGTCATAATGGATTTCATCCAAACATCTGGTTTCATCTGTCCTCGACCTCGCCCAACACACAACGGGAAACGGATATAGAACAGAAAAAATGAACAAATATAATAGTCCGGAGAGGTGGCGGGGCGCCGACTGACCCGCGGCTCAAACCGGCGGCAACGTTTGTTCTTCTATTTTCTGATTTTTGTTTTCAGAAAGCGTGAAGTTGAGGCTGGCGAACGGGGGCAGTCCATGCACCGGGAGAGTGGAGGTTATCAACAAGGGGAACTGGGGGACTGTGTATGATGGCGGTTGGGACCTGCAGGACGCGGCGGTGGTGTGTCGGGAGCTGGGCTGCGGCGCCGCCACGGGAGCCCCGGGCGGAGCTCACTTTGGACCGGGGTCCGGACCCGTTGTGACGTATAATGTTGAATGCAGCGGGAGCGAGGCCGCTCTGCGGGAGTGTAGATCACCGTCATGGGGGAACTATGCCGCTCTACACTCCCGGGATGCCGGCGTTATCTGCGAAGGTAAACATCAGCTTTTTCTCTCTTTGCTCCGCAGTTTGGTGATTTCCGGGATGCCCTGGATGTAAATGACCCGGACTGACCGCCCGCGGCGAGTGGTGTCAAATTAAATCCAGTGTCTGTCCGTTTTATTCCTGTCCAATTGGAATCAACTTTCGCTTCTGGATCTCACATTCTGGTTTTAATTAAACAAACACAACCGGGAAAATTAAATACTCTCACCCGGTACAATGACTGGGCCAAGAAACACGCGGCTGGAGGAACTGAGTTGGCGAAGCAGCAACTGTCGGGGACTGGTGGCAAGAGAGGAATAGGGGGGTTGCACGTCAGGTCATCGGGTCAAACGGCGTGATGCACGGAGCAGCTCCATCCATGGCAGCCTCGGCATCCACTGTTAACACACAATACGCGCACTATCTTACCTGTTAAAAACCGCCGAAATTGGCAATTTTTGGGCTGTAAATAATTGTGGAAATCGGGGTAACCGTGAGAGGCATTTATCCTACTTCAGAATTCCAAAAGTGAGGAGAAATGATGGTAGAGTGAAGCTAGAGCTGAAGGGACAACAACAGATAAAGTGGTTGGCGAACATTGGCCGTGTAGATATCAAGATTGAAAATATTGGGAATTATCGTGTTTGCTCACTGCATTTCATCAACAGTGAGGCATTATTTGTGTTTTTTCTTGATTCCTTTGGTATGTAAAAAGTTTCAAAAGTGATAAATCTGGCTGTAAATTTTTTAAATCGCCCATGGATCTCAAGTGGGGTTTACATGCAAAAATAAAACGTTTCTGAAGCTAAATTTATCATTAAATTAATCGCAAACCATGCGTAGGTATTGAATTACATTTTACTCAGATGCAAGCCAAGGAATGGCATAATTGTTAGCTGTTAATTGGACATATCAACCTCAGCAAATTGACAATATCTTTGAAAGGGACTGGGTGTTGAAGCTGTCGGGACATTTTATTATTTGCTAAAATATACATCTCAATAGCATAATGATAGAAAACTTACTTTTCCACACACCAGTCTGGAGATTTTTTAATGATAAATCTGCAGAATTCATTGCCACAGACGGCTGTGGAGGCCAAGTCAATGGATAAATGTAATTGTAATTGTCTTATAATTGTAAGGCGGGAATTGAAAGATTCTTGTTTAATAAAGTTGTCAGGGGTTATGAGGAGAAAGAGGTTGAGAGGGGAAGCTAGACCAGCCACGATTTAACGGTGAAGCAGACGTGGGCCGAATGGTATATGGTTCTTTTTTCCACAGTTTGTACTTAGAATGGAACAGGAGCAGACAGATACACTGGGTCAGTTAGCAGTCTTGCCTGTGGAGTTTGTCAAGTTCTGCAGGACGGAATGTTCCATAAATAATAATTATATTCGACTTGTAGGATTAGGTTTAGGTTTATCATTGTGACGTTACTGAGGCGAAGTAAAAAGCTTTGTTTTGCATGCTATGCAAACAGATCAGATACACAACGCATATTTATAATCAAATACAATATTTAGTGTAAAGAGGAAGTTACAGAGAGCAGAATATAGTACTCAGCATGTTAGCGCATCGTGATAGAGGAAGGAGGAGAAGGGGTGCACAGATATCATTATTAAGGGTCTGATTTCAAAGTCAGATTTGTGCTGAACTTTCAGGGATGTTTTTGTAAATTGTCTTCATAATTGTGGCTTTCATGACTATCTTTTATTTTTTTTCTCAGATCACAGAGAGCCAAGATTGGTATCCAAAGATGATCAGTGCTCGGGAAGACTGGAAGTGCAGTATGGTGAAACCTGGGGAACCGTGTGTGACCTGGCCTGGGATATGGATGATGCCAATGTGGTGTGCAGTCAGCTTCATTGTGGAGAAGCCGTGTCTGTTCCGAGAGGGGCTTATTTTGGAAAGGGAACTGGCCTTGTACGGAACGATGTATTTGAATGTAAGGGCAATGAGACAAGCCTATGGGAATGTCCGCGTTCTTTAGGAACTCTTCATTGCAACCACACGAGCGATGTCAGTGTGATCTGTTCTGGTGAGTGCCAGCTTTGGAAACTAATTATTAATAAGGACTCATTATACTTGGAAGATAGGGATGAGATCTCGCCATTTACTTTTATCAAAGGGTTATAAAATGCTGGAATATAATTGACCAATACACGTCTTTGATGTGATATTGGCAAATGTATTAACCGGCTAAAATAATTTGAATAATTTCCTATAGTCCAACATTATTGATGGTTTACGATGTGGAGTTCAGAAGGAGGAAATTAACAGTATCTTTAGATGGTGATATCCATGCGATGCAACAGCGATTGTCCAATGAATCCTAATCAAAAATTACTCTAGAGTAAAATAATTATATTTGTTTATAAACAAATGTACTTCTTCACTGAAACCTTTGAACATTTTGAGTGGAAAGACAGCTCACTGCAGGAAGAAAAACCATGGACGGGTTTAGAGGTAAATGATTACACATAGAAAAGTACAATTTTGCTTTGCATGATGATAATAAAAGGATGATAATGATAATGATAATACAAGCAAGGATCCTGGCACTGGGGTGGTGGTGGTGGTGGTGGGGGGGGGGGGGGGGGGGGGGGGGGTGTTGTTATATAAGATGATACAACTGCCAGTAAGACATATAAAAATAGACGGCAGAAGAATGCTGACGTTTAAAAGTAAATTTATCCCATGATTTACATTTTTTGTTAGGCATGATTTTGTGGGCATATGATCCTATTATAAATGGGGAACCAAGCAGTGCATTAGAAAATAGCGAAGTGAACGATTACTTCCCATTAGCATTTACAATAATGTACAAGGAAATAACATCCTGATCACTGAGAGTGAAGAACATCCATGTGTAATCAGAGACCGTATCACGCCAAGATGAAGCAGCACTTGATAAGTGTGGAGACAAAATGCCCAACTGAATAAATCAATGAAGTGGAGACGGTGACGGCTCTTGAACAAATGAGATCCTGAGCATTGGCAGGAGGAGAGGATGGGGAACAAGAATACTTTATTTTTCTCCATAACAAAGTTATGTGTGTTATGGGGATGCGAACCCAACAGGAGTCATGAGCAAAGTAAACGAATGGGAAATGGATCGTAGTAAATCCATTGCTGTAATGTAGAAATATACAATGTCATAATGGATTTCATCCAAACATCTGGTTTCATCTGTCCTCGACCTCGCCCAACACACACCGGGAAACGGATATAGAACAGAAAAAATGAACAAATATAATAGTCCGGAGAGGAGGCGGGGCGCCGACTGACCCGCGGCTCAAACCGGCGGCAACGTTTGTTCTTCTATTTTCTGATTTTTGTTTTCAGAAAGCGTGAAGTTGAGACTGGTGAACGGGGGCAGTCCATGCGCCGGGAGAGTGGAGGTTCAATACAAGGGGAACCGGGGAACTGTGTATGATGGCGGCTGGGACCTGCAGGACGCGGCGGTGGTGTGTCGGGAGCTGGGCTGCGGCGCCGCCACGGGAGCCCCGGGCGGAGCTCACTTTGGACCGGGGTCCGGACCCATTGTGACGTTTAATGTTGAATGCAGCGGGAGGGAGGCCGCTCTGCGGGAGTGTAAATCACCGCTATGGGGGAACCATGACGCTCCTCACTCCCGGGATGCCGGCGTTATCTGCGAAGGTAAACATCAGCTTTTTCTCTCTTTGCTCCGCAGTTTGGTGATTTCCGGGATGCCCTGGATGTAAATGACTCGGACTGACCGCCTGCGGCGAGTGGTGTCAAATTAAATCCAGTGTCTGTCCGTTTTATTCCTGCCCAATTGGAATCAACTTTCGCTTCTGGATCTCACATTCTGGTTTTAATTAAACAAACACAACCGGGAGCATTAAATACTCTCACCCGGTACAATGACGGGGCCAAGAAACAAGCGGCTGGAGGAACTGAGTTGGTGAAGCAGCAACTGTCGGGGACTGGTGGCAAGAGAGCAATAGGGGGGTTGCACGTCAGGTCATCGGGTCAAACGGCGTGATGCACGGAGCAGCTCCATCCATGTGGAGGACAAGGCAGCCTCGGCATCCACTGTTAACACACAATACGCGCACGCTCTTACCTGTTAAAAACCGCCGAAATTGGCAATTTTTGGGCTGTAAATAATTGTTGAAATCGGGGTAACCGTGAGAGACATTTATCCTACTTCAGAATTCCAAAAGTGAGGAGAAATTATGGTAGAGAGAAGCAAGAGTTGAAGGGACAACAACAGATAAAGTGGTTGGCGAACATTGGCCGCGCAGATATCAAGATTGAAAATATTGGGAATTATCGTGTTTGCTCACTGCATTTCATCAAGAGTGAGGCATTATTTGTGTTTTTTCTTGATTCCTTTGGTATGTAAAAAGTTTCAGAAGTGATAAATCTGGCTCTAAATTTATTAAATCGCCCATGGATCTCAAGTGGGGTTTACATGCAAAAATAAAACGTTTCTGAAGCTAAATTTATCATTAAATTAATCGCAAACCATGCGTAGGTATTGAATTACATTTTACTCAGATGCAAGCCAAGGAATGGCATAATTGTTAGCTGTTAATTGGACATAATCAACCTCAGCAAATTGACAATATCTTTGAAAGGGACTGGGTGTTGAAGCTGTCAGGACATTTTATTATTTGCTAAAATATACATCTCAATAGCATAATGATAGAAAACTTACTTTTCCACACACCAGTCTGGAGATTTTTTAATGATAAATCTGCAGAATTCATTGCCACAGACGGCTGTGGAGGCCAAGTCAATGGATAAATGTAATTGTAATTGTCTTATAATTGTAAGGCGGGAATTGAAAGATTCTTGTTTAATAAAATTGTCAGGGGTTATGAGGAGAAAGAGGTTGAGAGGGGAAGCTAGACCAGCCACGATTTAACGGTGAAGCAGACGTGGGCCGAATGGTATATGGTTCTTTTTTCCACAGTTTGTACTTAGAATTCGTTTAATGGAACAGGAGCAGACAGATACACTGGGTCAGTTAGCACAGTCTTGCCTGTGGAGTTTGTCAAGTTCTGCAGGACGGAATGTTCCATAAATAATAATTATATTCGACTTGTAGGATTAGGTTTATGTTTATCTTTGTGACGTTACTGAGGTGAAGTGAAAAGCTTTGTTTTGCATGCTATGCAAACAGATCAGATACACAACGCATATTTATAATCAAATACAATATATAATGTAAAGAGGAAGTTACAGAGAGCAGAATATAGTACTCAGCATGTTAGCGCATCGTGATAGAGGAAGGAGGAGAAGGGGAACACGGATATCATTAGTAAGGGACTGATTTCAACGTCAGATTTGTGCTGAACTTTCAGGGATGTTTTTGTAAATTGTCTTCATAATTGTGGCTTTCATGACTATCTTTTATTTTTTTTCTCAGATCACAGAGGGCCAAGATTGGTATCCAAAGATGATCAGTGCTCTGGAAGACTGGAAGTGCAGTATGGTGAAACCTGGGGAACCGTGTGTGACCGGGCCTGGGATATGGATGATGCCAATGTGGTGTGCAGTCAGCTTCATTGTGGAGTCGCCGTGTCTGTTCCGAGAGGGGCTTATTTTGGAAAGGGAACTGGCATTGTACGGAACGATGTATTTGAATGTAAGGGTAATGAGACAAGCCTATGGGAATGTCCGCGTTCTTTAGGAACTCTTCATTGCAACCACACGAGCGATGTCAGTGTGATCTGTTCTGGTGAGTGCCAGCTTTGGAAACTAATTATTAATAAGGACTCATTATACTTGGAAGATAGGGATGAGATCTCGCCATTTACTTTTATCAAAGGGTTATAAAATGCTGGAATATAATTGACCAATACACGACTTTGATGTGATATTGGCAAACATATTAACCGGCTAAAATAATTTGAATAATTTCCAATAGTCCAACATTATTGATGGTTTACAATGTGGAGTTCAGAAGGAGGAAATTAACAGTATCTTTAGATGGTGATATCCATGCGATGCAACAGCGATTGTCCAATTAATCCTAATCAAAAATTACTCTATTAATTATATTTGTTTATAAACAAATGTACTTCTTCACTGAAACCTTTGAGCATTTTGAGTGGAAAGACAGCTCACTGCAGGAAGAAAAACTATGGACGGTTTTAGATGTAAATGATTACACATAGAAAAGTACAATTTTGCTTTGCATGATGACAATAAAAGGATGATAATGATAATGATAATACAAGCAAGGATCCTGGCACTGGGGTGGTGGGGGGGGGGGGGGGTTGTTATATAAGATGATACAACTGCCAGTAAGACATATAAAAAGAGACGGCAGAAGAATGCATGACGTTTAAAAGTAAATTTATCCCATGATTTACATTTTTTGTTAGGAATGATTTTGTTGTCATATGATCCTATTATAAATGGGGAACCAAGCAGTGCATTAGAAAATAGCGCAGTGAACGATTACTTCCCATCAGCATTTACAATAATGTACAAGGAAATAACATCCTGATCACTGAGAGTGAAGAACATCCATGTGTAATCAGAGACCGTATCACGCCAAGATGAAGCAGCACTTGATAACAGTGTGGAGACAAAATGCCCAACTGAATAAATCAATGAAGTGGAGACGGTGACGGCTCTTGAACAAATGAGATCCTGAGCATTGGCAGGAGGAGAGGATGGGGAACAAGAATACTTTATTTTTCTCCATAACAAAGTTATGTGTGTTATGGGGATGCGAACCCAACATGAGTTAGGAGCAAAGTAAACGAATGGGAAATGGATCGTAGTAAATCCATTGCTGTAATGTAGAAATATACAATGTCATAATGGATTTCATCCAAACATCTGGTTTCATCTGTCCTCGACCTCGCCCAACACACAACGGGAAACGAATATAGATCTTAGACTACAGGAAAAATGAACAAATATAATAGTCCGGAGAGGTGGCGGGGGGTGGGGAAACGAGGGGTTGTATCTGATATTTTTTCAATGACAACAATATGCATGATGAATTTGAATATTGTAGAATTCAGCAAAGGAAAATATTAGCAAGGGGAAATATCAACTATTTGCCGACATATACGGGGGAAATGTAATCCGTGCAAAATGGAAATTTGATGGGATGGGTTAACGTTTCCAGAATAAGCGGTGACAAGGAGAAATTCGAATTCGGCAAAGGACAGATATGAAAAGGGACAACAATGAGAGAAGAAAAGACTGCAACTTATCCACACGTGGGGAGAATTTAAACAGTGGAATACGGAAATTATTTCGCCGAATAATTTTATAAAATGTTGATTCCATCTTAGCTAATAAATGTAAACTTGTTTAAATGCTATAAAACCAAACGCCCACACAAAACGAGCAAGTAATATAAAATATATTAGTGACAACATTATACCAGGGAGGACAGTGAGCCTGAATATCTGAAAATTCTATGGATCCAAAGATCCACATCATACTATAATTGAAGCAAAGGGCACGCTCGCTACAATATCCAACAACGTATAGTTTCTGCAATGGGTCTTGCAGATTGCAGCCCACAGTATTTAATGCCCACAATATTTAATATGTAAAAGAATATGTGATTGTGTTTATAGTTTGTTTGGTTGTTTGTTTGTTTGTCTTTTTGCACAAAGTCCGCGAGCATTGCCACTTTTCATTTCACTGCACATCTCGTATGTGTATGTGACGAATAAACTTATTGACTTGACTTGACTTCGGTATTCACTCTTTGAAAAGAGGAAGGATAGAGAAAACATGAACAGCCGATCTGTTCCGGCCTTGGACGAATGATGGAGTTCACAATAACATGGGCCATCTGAAGCACTGAAAATAATAAGTAACGTCGGGTTGAATTGCTCAAAGTGAAGTCGTGTTTGACTAATCCACTGAAGCTATTTGTAAGTGTATTTCTCACGGCAGAAAAAGAGGAATTTTCAGAAAATGTGTTCTTATGTTTCTGGAAGATCACACACCGATCTGCATCAAAGAGACAGTTAACACGTTTACATATTCTGTTGTGCTGCAGCAATTAAGAATTTCATGGTTCTATCTGGGACATATGACAACAAAACACTCTTGACAGAGGGGGGGGGGGATGAATGGGTCCAGACAGATTGGCTGGTTATGTCGGGAGGGTGCCAAGGCAACGCCATTTATTCACAAACTATATTAATGGGTGCAGTGGGTTGTGGGGGGGGGGGGGGTGTGGGTGGTAGCTGGTGCTGTTCAGCGTAACGTATTCAATATTGCTAATGCCATGACGCAAGGTGTTGGCAGAAGGAACTGCAGATGCTGGTTTACAGTAAAATACACAAAATGCTGGAGTACTTCAGTGGGTCAGGCAGCATCTCTGGTGGAAATGGATAGGTGACGTCTCAGGCCTGGGCTCTTCAAGCTAAAGAAGGGTCCCGACCCGAAACGTCACATATCCATGTTGTCCAGTGATGCTGCCTGATCGGCTCAGTGTCTTTCACTTGCATTGGACAACACATCAACCAGCATCTGCAGTTCCTTCTAAAACATACGGAAAAGCGAGTGGACAAAAAATATGGTATATATGTAGTACTGTGTTGAAAAATGTAGGCTGCACTATTCGAGACCGTCAATTAGGTCGGGTGCACACTTTATTCTGGTGAACTCTCCAAAGCCGCAAGTATTACAGATGAGATCTGAAATTATTTGGTAAGGACTTTAAACTAAATAACGTGAAACTGACGGTCCCGACGTGCCGAGTTGAAGACCGTAACCATTCACTGTGTGTATTGAAATATCACCACGCGCGCACACACTTTGAAGGTGACCGTTTAGAAAATGAGAAAAATAAACAAACAATTTCTAACTTTCAATATTTTTCTCTATTCTTATTGTGTATTTAACTGTCATTTTGTCCCATAAAAACAGGGAAATATCGACCACGACTGGTGGGTGGGAAGGATAGATGCTCTGGCCGGGTGGAGGTTCTACACGGAGACGAGTGGGGGACAGTTTGTGATCAGTACTTTAGCTTGCTTGATGCCGGCGTGGTCTGTGAACAACTACATTGTGGTGCAGTGGCCGCAACTCCCGGAGTTACTCACTTTGGCCGAGGATCCGGCCCTGTGTGGAAGGAGAACTACCACTGTCGGGGGAACGAGCCGCGATTAGTTGATTGTCCAGTCCTACCCAGGGATCAGACGAGTTGTTCACACGGAAACGACGTCGGTCTCATCTGCTCAGGTTAGTCACCAAATATCCTTGAACTGAAAAACAGAGTTGCCCAGTGGTAGAGATGTTTACACGGTGACTCTTTTAACCATTGAAAACATCTGCTGTTTCCTGACGACCATCTTTCTTTTCTTTTCAGAAGGATACTTTCAAGAGAGAGCTAGATAGAGCTGTTAAAGATAGCGGAGTCAGGGGATATGGGGAGAAGGCAGGAACGGGGTACTGATTGGGGATGATCAGCCATGATCACATTGTTTGGCGGTGCTGGCTCGATGGGCCGAATGGCCTACTGCTGGATCTATTGTCTATTTTCTTCAGGTGCCGTCTTTCCCTTCCCCCACTGATAGGATACTGGGGCCAATTGTTATACAACTTTGTCATACATCGATAGACTGAATTTGAGTATGCAGTGCAGAATTCTGCAGTTTATAAAATAGTTTCTATGGATAGTAACTGAGAGATTGTATCTAGTAAACATAGTAAGGATAGTACAAAGGATAAGAACTGTTCATTAAGGAGAGAGAATGATGGCGATTTGTACAGTCGGGTTCTAATTCTCGGTTCACTGCTACAATACACAGATATAAATTAGTTACATCTGCTGCAGAGATCTGAGATAGAGGCTGTAGGAAGAATGCGATATGAAATTTGAAGTGGCTTAGTGATTCTTTCAAGAGCTTGACCCTAAAAGCAGGAGTAACTCAGCAGGTCAGACAGCGTCAGAAAATGAATAGGTGACGTTTCTGGTCGAGACCCTTCTTCATTCATCTATTCCTTTTCACCAGAGATGCGATCTGACCCACTGAGTTACTCCAGCTTTGTGTCTCTATCTTCGGGTTTAAACCAGCATCTGCAATATGGAATGAAAAATGGAAAAATCATTTTTTTCCTGATATTGGAATGGTTCCAGGAATGCATTTATTTACCAAAAGAGAACAAAGATAAAGCGAGACTTCAAAAGACCCCGCCTACACGAGGAACGGGCGCTGGACTGGTCTCAGCATGCCTATTGCATTCGGTTTAGATCAATGCATGAGTGGTTATCATTTATTCAATAGCCAGTTTATTCCTTGTTATTGGGCCCATTTCTCTTGGTGAGGCCCATAGGTTTCTCTGCATTGTTTTATGTAGACGTAGACAGAATGTTTCTATGCAGTTTTTCTGCCAATGTGACATAGAAACATAGAAAATAGGTGCAGGAATAGGCCATTCGGCCCTTCGAGCCTGCACCGCCATTCAATATGATCATGGCTGATCATCCAACTCAGTATCATGTACCTGCCTTCTCTCCATACCCCCTGATCCCTTTAGCCACAAGGGCCACATCTAACTCCCTCTTAAATATAGCCCATGATCTGGCCTCAACTACATTCTGTGGCAGAGAATTCCAGAGATTCACCACTCTCTGTGTGAAAAATGTTTTTCTCATCTCGGTCCTAAAAGATTTCCCCCTTATCCTTAAACTGTGACTATTGTTCTGGACTTCCCCAACATCGGGAACAATCTTCCTGCATCTAGCCTGTCCAGCCCCTTAAGAATTTTGTAAGTTTCTAGATGATCCCCCCTCAATCTTCTAAATTCTGGCGAGTACAAGCCGAGTCTATTCAGTCTTTCTTCATATGAAAGTCCTGATATCCCAGGAATCAGTCTGGTGGACCTTCTCTGAACTTCCTCTATGTCAAGAATGTCTTTCCTCAGATTAGGACATGTGGACAATTGATGCAGAAAATAATCCTTAAAACTAATAGCTGACCAGTTAAATGTTGAGAAGTTGTGGAATATTTTGGCTTCACATTAATGGTTAAGCCACCATGTTTTGTATTATAGATGAAATTTGGTCTCTGAGATTGATCAATGGGGGCAGCCGCTGCGACGGCCGAGTGGAGGTTTACCACAATGGTAGATGGGGGAGAGTGCAGGATAGCGCCTGGAACATCAATGATTCCAACGTGGTCTGCAGAGAGTTGGGCTGTGGCTCCGCCATATTCGCCTACAACTCCTCAAGGAACGGAGAGAGTGAGCTGCCCGTGTGGGTGAACAACGTTCACTGTGAAGGAAACGAGTCGCAGCTCCGAAATTGCAGCACATTTACGCTGAATCAGACATCCAGCGACAGCATCGGTGTTGGAGTCCTGTGCTCAGGTGAATATTGGCATAAATACTCAAATTAGACATTGTAATGATTGTTAGTGACTTTCGAGTTGTATTGGCGCTTCTGTCATCTGGGTTTTCGACTTGTCAATTGGGAAGGCACGGAAAATGAAGAAGCTTTATTTATCCGTTCTGGTCAATCTAATCAAAGGTCGAAATAACATTTCTTAATTTATCAAATTAGAAACATAGAAAATAGGTGCAGGAGTAGGCCATTGGGGCCCATCGAGCCTGCACCGCCATTCAATATGATCATGGCTGATCATCCAACTCAGTATCCTGTACCTGCCTTCTCTCCATACCCCCTGATCCCTTTAGCCACAAGGGCCACACTAACTCCCTCTTAAATATAGCTAATGAACTGGCCTGAACTACCTTATGTGGCAGAGAATTCCAGAGAATTCCTTAAATCGATTATCGATAAATATTTATATTACACCGGTATTGTACTTCCGGTGGCGCTGGTGCCAGCAGCCTCCACCTTCAGCCGGGTATCTTTTTAAATTTTTTAAAAAATGTTTTAGTTATGTTGATGTGTGTTTTTTATGATATTTTTAATGTCTTTATGTGGGGGAAGAGGGCACTGTGCGGGGGATACCGTCCTTCAGTCGCTTCCTGGAGAGGACGCGACTATTATTCGAGTCGTGTCCTCGCCCCCCTCCCCCCCCCCCCCGCCCCCCCCAGCGGTCTACCTAGATTGGCGCGGCCTTTCCTGCCGGGATCGACCAGAGCTCCAGCAGCGGCGGGACAGCGCTGAAACACCGCGGGGCTGGCGATGCCATAACGGGGGTCGCCGTCTGGAGCCCGGAGTGCTGGGCCTGCGGCACCGACATCATGGAGCTGCGGTTTGCGGGCTCCCAACGCGGGCGGCGCTGATGGACAGCGCGGGGTCCTGCGACTCCGCCCGGCTCGGGAGCTGCGGACTCCGGCTGCGGGAGGCGGCTGATCTGGAGGTCCGGGCCGCTGAGGAGGAGGATGTTCACCGTCGGGGATCAGCATCGGCGTTCCACCAGCCCGGCGTGAGGGCCTGAACATCGGGCCGCTCGGTGCGGCGACTGCGGGTGCTCGGAAGGCCCCGACCACGGATGAACATCTGGGAAGATCGGAGGGGAAGCTGGCTGGACTATGGTGCCTTCCTCACCTTGGTGCCATTGTGTTATGTTGTGTCGTGGACTTTCTGTGTTTGTGCTTTTTGTTAACTTCTATTTTATTTTTTTAATATGTTTTATTATTTATTATTTATTTATTTTTATGATACTGACTGTAAGGAAAATTCATTTCGTTGTCTCTAATTGAGACAATGACAATAAATTGAATACAATACAATACACATCTGTATATAAATATATATATTACACACTTGAGATCCCTTTAAAACTATGTTGGAGAATAATACCTGAACAATAGTCTAGGTGTATGCACATACACACAGGCACACACACCCACACGCCAACACACCAACACTATCACACACACAAACACACACTCATACACCAACACTATCACACACACACACACATACACACACACACGCACACACGCACACACACACACACACACACACACACACACACACACACTATCACACACACACCAACATTATCACACACACACCAACATTATCACACACACAGGCACATTCGTAAGCACACATTAGCACACACACATTTATTTATATGTTAGCCAGGAGAAAGTCATAGTATCGTGTACAGATACAGCATGGAGACAGGCCCTTCGGCCCATCGAGTCCACCCCGAAGCCTGATTACCCATTGGTTCTATATTATCCCACGGTCTCATAAACTTCCTTGACACTGGGGGAAATTTAACCTGCAAACGCACCTTTCGATCTGGATGTAACCCACGTGGTCACGTGTGCAAACGTGTAATCTCCCCACAGACAGCACCTGAGGTCAGGATCGAACCGGAGTCTCAGGTAGTGTGAGACCACAACATTACCATCTGCGCCGCTGAAGAGTTAGCTCCCAGGAGACTGCCAAGCAAGTGAGATAGAGCTCTTAAAGATAGCGGAGTCAGGGGATATGGGGAGAAGGCAGAAACAGGGTACTAAATGTGGATGATTAGCCATGATCACAGTGAATGGCGGTGCTGGCTCGAAGGGCCGAATGGCCCACTCCGGCACCTATTGTCTATTATCTACTAAAGCAAAATACATAACAGGACTTTTGCACCACTCTCCGCCAAGGACCTGGGTGTAAAGTGGGAGGTTTTCCACGTATAGAGATTGTCCACGTATACTATGGGCCCTCTCCATTTCCAGTCGGCAGAAGAGACCACCAGGTCCAGGGAGCAGGCGATGGTGAGTGTGAGGGGCCGTGTGTGAGAGAAGTCTGGACAAGAAACACTTCAATGTGGTGTGGAACAACACAGGGTACCTTTCCGAGGGATAGCATAGAAGGCGCGGCCGAACGTGGGGTGATGGGTGTACATTGCAATTGTGTGATTAACTCCCTTCAACAGACCATCTCCAATTACGGCTGTCTGGGGGTGGAAGTACATGTGCTGGACGAGTGGAGATTTATTACAATGGGTCTTGGGGCACAGTTTGTGATGACTCCTGGGATCTAGACGACGCTAACATGGTCTGCGGGCAGCTAGGTTGCGGATATGCTGTGGAAGATAAAATTCCAGGATTCTGTGGACGAAGTAAAGGCCAAATTTGGTTGGATGAAGTAAGATGCTCGGGTAACGAATCATACCTCTGGAACTGTCCCTCCGCACCGTGGGGTCGGCACGATTGCAGTCATAAGGAAGATGTGACAGTGAAGTGTTCTGGTAAGGATACGTTCGGTCTGCTGATTCTCTGCAACTTATAGTGGGAACCTGCATTCCAGAGATGTATTCCATGGTTTATCGTAAACAATGCGAGCATTGAATCTCATTGATAGAAACATAGAAATTAGGTGCAGGAGTAGGCCATTCGGCCCTTCGAGCCTGCACCGCCATTCAATATGATCATGGCTGATCATCCAACTCAGTATCCCGTACCTGCCTTCTCTCCATACCCTCTGATCCCCTTAGCCACAAGGGCCACATCCCAACTCCCTCTTAAATATAGCCAATGAACTGGCCTCGACTATCCTCTGTGGCTGAGAGTTCCAGAGATTCACCACTCTCTGTGGGAAAAATGTTCTTCTCATCTCGGTTTTAAAGGATTACCCCCTCATCCTTAAGCTGTGACCCCTTGTCCTGGACTTCCCCAACATCGGGAACAATCTTCCTGCATCTAGCCTGTCCAACCCCTTAAGAATTTTGTAAGTTTCTATAAGATCCCCTCTCAATCTCCTAAATTCTAGAGAGTATACACCAAGTCTATCCAGTCTATCTTCATAAAACAGTCCTGACATCCCAGGAATCAGTCTGGTGAACCTTCTCTGCACTCCCTCTATGGCAATAATGTCCTTCCTCAGATTTGGAGACCAAAACTATACGCAATACTCCAGGTGTGGTCTCACCAAGACCCTGTACAACTGCAGTAGAACCTCCCTGCTCCTATACTCAAATCCTTTTGCTATGAAAGCTAACGTACCATTCGCTTTCTTCACTGCCTGCTGCACCTGCATGCCTAATGCATTGATGGAATAAAGTCCTTTCTCTGCTTAGGTTTTCTTCTACTTACCAACACCAAACTCTCCCCACGTGTAGCTCTGCTCATTTCGCCCTCAGCTGTTGTCCGGTTTAACGGCATTTTCTTCCTCTTCTTCTTTGGAGTTTTACGGCAGCCGGCATCCACAATGTTGCATTGCTGCCACCTTCTGGCTTCACTCCACAGTCCTCATGTCTTTACGTTATATCCTTTTTATAAGGCCAGAGGCCCTCAAGAAATTAAACAACACCTTTACTCCTTTTCCTTCCCCTCCATACTCTAGAATGTTCTTTTCTGATATATCTGTCATTCCAATTTTCTTCATTTCACTGATCAAAACTCTTCTTTCTGTTTCATATCTTCTACATGCAACTAGAGCATGCTGAACTGTTTCCGGCTGATGGCATTCCTCACACATCCCAGTAGGGTGTTTTCCCAACATTTTTAATGTGTTATTCAGGTGGGTGTGTCCTATCCTCAATCTTGCTAATACTACCCGTTCTCTCCTGTTCCCCCCTCTTCTTGCTGTAATGCCCACTCTGTTTTGTAGCGAATAGAGGTGTCTCCCCTTTGTCTCCTGTTCCCAGTATTGTTGCCATTCCTGATATATTTTCTTCCACAAAATGTGTCTTCCTTCAGATTTGGATAATTGTAGGTTTACCTCTATGTTCTCTTTTTTAACGGCCTCTTTTGCTAATTTATCCACTTTTAAATTTCCTAGCACACCAATGTGTGCTGGGACCCACAACAAAGTCACGTCACTGCCCTTCCTTGTTACTTGGCTTAATAGTAGTAGAATTTCATACACTAGGTCATGCCGCCTATGGGATGCACCAGACCCAATACTCTGGATTGCAGACAATGAGTCGCTACATATTAATACTTTGCATGGTTGCACCTGTTCTATCCACCGAACTGCCATCAAAATAGCGTACAGTTCCACTGTATATACTGCTAAATAGTTATTTGTTCTTTTGCAAATCTCAACATTCATCCCTTGCACTACCACAGCTGCCCCTGTTGTTTCAGCTACTGGGTCCTTTGATCCATCTGTGAAAATTAAGAGGTGTTCCCTGTATCTATTATATATATGGTTATGGTATTCTGTTTTTAGGTCCGAATTTTTCCCCCCTCCTTTTTGCCTCCCATATCTCCAGATCAACTTTTGGGATGTTTAGTAACCATATTGGGACAGATGGCCACAATACTGCACTGCAGAACTCTTTGTCCTCTACTTCCATGTCCCTTGCCACACCTCCTCCAACCCAGCCGAAGCTTCCAGACTGAGCCACCCCTCTCTCCCAGCACTCCTGTACTACCTGTTTTGTTGGGTGGTTCTCTCCATGACCCTTAAGGCTTAGCCAGTAATTAGCCATTTGTTGTCTGCGGCGCAGTCTCAACGGCATCTCCCCAGTTTCCACCTGTAGTGCACATACAGGTGACGTCCGCACACCTCCTATGCAGATTCTTAGAGCTTCCGCTTGGACTGTGTCCAACTCGGACAACACTGACTTAGATGCTGATCCATAAGCTATACTGCCATACTCTAGTCTGGATCTAAGAGATAATATATCTGCTCCCCACTCTAAACCTGCTAAGCATCTCATTACGTTGATGGCTTTTTTGCATTTTCCAATTATTTTTGTAATGTGGACCCTCCATGTTAATCTGGAGTCAAAATGGACTCCCAGGAAACGGAAATCTTTTACTCTTTCCAAATTGTTGCCGTATAGTTTTAACTGGACATCCTCTTTAATTTTCTTCCTTGTGAAAACCATTGTCTTTGTCTTCTCTATAGAGAATTTAAAACCCCATTTCACTCCCCACTCTTCCACCTGGGCTATCCCTTGCTGCATTTTTTCCACGATAACATCTATATTCTTCCCCTTTCTCCGTAGGCTGCCATCATCTGCAAAGAGCGATCGCCCCATCTCTGGTTGAATGTTTGCAAATATATCATTGATCATGATTGAGAATAGGATCGGGCTTATCGCACTTCCCTGGGGAGTTCCATTCTCGACTACACATTTACTAGAGATGTCTGACCCTATTTTAACTTGGATACTTCTACCGTTAAGAAAATCCATTATCCAGTTAAAAATATTTCCCCCTACTCCCATTAAATGCAGCTTTATTAGAAGACCTTCTCTCCACAACATATCATAAGCCTTCTCTACATCAAAAAATACGGTAACTACAGATTCTTTTTTAACTGGTGCTTTCCTTATATCATATTCCAAGCACAGAACTGGATCATTAGTACCTCTCCCTTTTCTAAAGCCACTCTGATAATTAGCCACTATACCGTTTTCTTCCATTAGATGCCTTAATCTTTCATTTACCATTCTTTCCATCAGTTTACACATGTGTGCTGTTAAAGCTATAGGTCTATAATTTACTGGATTACTTGCATCTTTCCCTGGTTTCCTAATAGGCACAATGATTGCTTCCTTCCACCTCTCCGGTATTCGCCCTTCTTCCCACACCTTGTTATATAGTGCAAGTATCTTTTGGAGTCCCTTCTCACTTAGATGCTTTATCATTATGTAACAAATATCATCCTTCCCTGGGGCTGAGTTCTTACACTTGGCCAGAGCTCTCTTTAGCTCCCCCAAATTAAATGGAATATTGTACTTGTCCTCTGTGATACCTTTCCTTTGTAAGGCCTCAACATTTTCCTCTCTTGTCCTTTCCCTACCACTTCTTCCTTCATCTGATAAGTTGTGGGAGCTGTGAACCCTACTAAAAGTGTTAACCATTAGTTCTGCTTTGTCTTTATTTGAGACTACAGTTTGATCTCCATTTGTTAAGCTAGGATAACTCCACTCCCTTTTATCACCTTCCATTTTTTTAATCATCCCCCATATCTCCCCTACCTGTGTTGTGCTTCCAATTGAATCACAATACTGCCTCCAATATGCTCTTTTTGTTTGTCTTATAGTCCTCCTTACAATTGCCTGAGCCTGTTTGTAATTAATCATGTGTTGGTAGTTATGAGTTCTTTTTAATAATCTGAATGCTCTGTTTCTATTCACCACCGCCTCTTTACACTTATTGTCCCACCACGGCACAGCTTTCCTTTTTGATCTTCCTTTACTTTTAGGTATGGAAACTAATGCTGCTCCTTTGATACCTTCTGACAATTTATTCTCAAAGTTTTCTATATCTGTCTCTTCTTGTATCGATTTTACATATCTATCACTTTCCTCCTTAAATTTCTCCCAATTAGCCTTTCCAAACACCCATCGTCCACTTCTGTTTTCTTTACTCATAGTTAAAGTAATATTTATTTTGCATAGCACAGGATGATGATCACTTCCTATGGTACCCTTTTCATATACTTCCCAGTTACATTTAGCAGCAATCCTATTAGAAACAAGTGTAAGGTCCAACACAGACTCCTTCCTTGTCCTAACATCTACCCTGGTCTTCTTTCCATCATTTAGACATACTAGATTACCATCATTTAATAATTCCTCAATTACCTGTCCATTATTATCTGACTTTCCACTGCCCCATAATGTATTATGTGCGTTAAAGTCCCCACACCAAATAATATTAGATTTGCTCTGGCCTTCTACTTCCTGTAACTTATTGACCTCTAATCGCTTACATCGATTATAGTAATCTATTACCACTATTTTCCTCCTCTCAGACCACACTTCTATTACCACATATTCCTGTTCCTGCCCAATTCCTAATACCTTGTATGGTATCCCTTTTTTAATGAAAGTGGCACAACCCCCTCCTCCCCCATTTCCCCTATCACATCTCACTGTAACATAATCATATAGAACAAAATCTAAACTTGGTTTCAACCAGGTTTCCTGGATACATACGACATCTGGTTTTTCCTTCCTACTGTCTATGAATTGTTTAAAGTCTTGCCCATTGGCTAACAAGCTTCTTGCATTCCATTGTAGGATTAACATTAATATTATTAACCCACACATGTTGACTCTTGGCTCGCCTGGATACTGAGACCATCATGTATTTCCTCCCACTTCAATCCTGCCATGCCCAAGTGGTGGACTGCCTTTACAATGATTTGGATCCTTTCTGTTTTGGATTTTACTTCTGCTGTCGCATTTATTACTCCTGCTATAAATATAACCAGGTTTTTATTTTATTTCCATATACTCTTTTCTTTTTCTTTTATTGTTTCCATTATGCCCATATCTTGCTCCCTCCTGATCCTTCTTTCATTCATCTGTTTTGTAGGGTCAGCCTTTTTTGCTGCCTCTGCATAGGAGACCTTTTCCTTCACTCTTATGTTTTGTACTTCAGCTTCACGTTTCATCATCTCACATCCCCAGTAAGCCACACTATGCTCTCCTCCACAATTACAGCACGTTGGTTTGACCCCCTCTCCACACTGACCATATTCATGGTCCCCACTACACCTTGCGCATTTCCTCGCCCGCTTGCACATTTTAGCTATATGCCCAAATTTCTGACATTTGAAGCACCTCATTGGTTTGGGTATGTACTCTCTTACACTATATCGCATGAATCCAAAATTGACCATTTTTGGAAGGGATTCTGTCTTGAATTCAAGCAGGACTGACTCAGTTTCCTCTTTCTTTGCTCCTTTGGTCATTCTTTTGGCATTCATAATTAATTCACATCTCTTTCTGAGTTCCTGAACCAGTTCACTCATATTGACTTTGAGAGGGATTCCATAGATAACCCCTTTACACCCTGCCCTCCTCCGTTCTCCCACTCTCACTACTTTGATTATTTTGATTTTGTCTATCTTGTTCATTTGCATTGCCTTTTCAACTTGAGCCTCACTGTTGCACCCTATTAGCATGTTTCCATCTTCCAGCACTCTTGCATACTTTACTTCCCCAACCTGGGCTCTGATTATTTTTGTCAGCTTCAATGGATCTATCTTCTTTACTCCTCCTTCTCCTTCAAACCTCACCACTTCCTTTTCTGGTTCCTTGTCTTCACTCTCCCATCCACCAATATTGATTTTCCTTCTTTTACGGCTGCTCTTCCTGGGGCTACCCCGTGTTCCCACGGTTTCCCACTCCTTCTCAACATTTCCTTCATTATCCTATCCTCCACTGGCCTCCATACCACTAGACCCACTCTCGCCTGTCATTTTGTAACAGCAGGGAATATTCTGCTCCGACCTGCGAGTTGCGTGCGTACCGCCGCTCCTCCACCCACTCCCGCCGCTGGCCTCTGACCACCTACGCACTTTCTCCCTAACCGGTCATTTAAACCGGGCCGAGACTCTCTCTCCTTTAACGGCATTTGTCCACATTTCCCGAAACAGACCGACGAGATGATATTGTTTCGGCATTTTCGGCAAAAGCATTGTGGGCGGAAATGTCTGTTCCTGAGCTGATATCTGTGAACGGGAGATATTCCCTCTTTATTTTATACTCTTGCTTTAGGGATCGTGATTGTCAATTTTCATTTCGATGTTACACAATCGAAGGTTAAGTACATTGAGTATTTTCTTTCAGGTTCAGATCTGTCGCATTTTCAACCAGAACTGAAGGAAGATTGCACCACTTCACACAAGTATCTCCCTGCCCCCCACTTTCAGTGACTTGATAAAACAGCTGACCTTGCGATTTCCTCTTCACCCAATCTGTTCCCAATTAACAGCCCCTGTTGAGTTTTTCCAGCGACATCTGTTTTTGTTGAATCAGATCTTTCTCATGCCTCTTTGTTGCTATCTGCGGGATGGATATATTATGATGACCTGTGTGTCTCCTGTTCTCTTCACAGAACACAAAGAGATGCGGCTGGTGAACGGAGGCCGGCGGTGTGAAGGGAGAGTGGAAGTGTGGTACAACGGGACATGGGGAACAGTGTGCTCCGGGAAGCTCTATGGAGTGGAGGCGGAAGTGATCTGTAAACAATTAGAATGTGGACCCCTCGCATATATTGAATATTACGCCAGGAAATATGGACAAGGTTCAGGGCCCATATGGATCGATGAGATGAAATGTAGCTCGCACGAGTCAGCCCTTTGGCAGTGCCAGTTTGACCCGTGGGGGCAACACAACTGTAACCACAGGGAGGATGCAGGCGTTTCATGTAAAGGTAACACAGGAAAGTCAGCATACGATGGCAGATTAAACACGCGCGTAAATCCGTCAACATTTCACTGTTCTCAACAGATGCTGAAATGCCGGAGACAACCCGCGGGAAAGGCTGCGACGGAGGAAATGAATCAAAATCTCGCCGTTTACCAGGCGAGTCATTCTACTACTTACACCGTCAGCGTGACGTCAACCCCGGATGTTTGATGAATGAGTGATCAACTAAATATCTGAGAACCCTCAACAACTTCTCTTTAGACTTCTCTCACGACCTTCTCGTTAAACGAGTAGCCATGGGTCCTTGCATGGATCCCAGCTATGTCAGCCTTTTGATTCAAGTACTGTGAATAGTCCTTCTTCCAAACGTGCACTGGCATCATTCCCCAAACTCCTCATTCTTTGCACCTTCGACATGAAATATACCACCCACATACCCCCCCCCCCCCCCCCCCCCCATTTCATATTTCATCCTCGTCATTCCTTATATTACAGCCTTTTGTCCTCTTTTCATATCTAACCTTTGTGCACCCATCTGTCAATGAACACCTCCCACACCTGAATCCACCTATCACTGAAGAAGGGTTTCGGCCCGAAACGTTGCCTATTTCCTTCGCTCCATAGATGCTGCTGTACCCGCTGAGTTTCTCCAGCCTTTTGTGTACCTTCCACCTATCACTTGCCTAGATTAGACCCGCCTTCAACTCTGTTACAGCCTCTTCCCCTCCCTCTTACTAGAATTAGTCTGAAGATGGGTCCCGATCCGAAACGTCACTGCACACGTCATGCAGAGATGCTGTCTGACCCGTTGAGTTACTTCAGCACTCACGTATTTTTAACTGAATATTTAATTTAACTTCACTTAGATCTACAACTGCGGGTTGATGGCGGCAGCAACAATTGCTCCGGAAGGGTTGAAATATTATTCAACAACAGCTGGGGAACGGTGTGTGATGACTCCTGGGATCTCGCTGATGCCAATGTCGTCTGCAGACAGTTGGGCTGTGGCTCTGCTCTTTGGACTCCAGGAGCGGCGACCATTGCCCCGGCCTCAGGTGATATCTGGCTGGATGAAGTGAAATGCACGGGAAGTGAATCGTTCCTGTCCCGTTGTCTGGCTTCACCGCTCGGTGAACATGACTGTGATCACAAGGAAGATGTCTTTGTCACCTGTTCTGGTATGTGTCGTTCGGCATATTCCCCGATCTCTACACATCTTCCCCGATCTCTACACATCTTCAATTTCATAAGTAATATATCGTTTATTTTTTAATTGAAAATCTAAAGAGATGACGTTGCTAAAAACTGTTTACAATGTCCACGTCCAGTTTTGATCCCCTCTGTCTCCAGCACTTCAGGTATTTATTATTCATGCGATGTTGACCATTACACTTACACACTATGCTGACTGTGCTGATATTCGCTTGTTTCTGTTTGCTAATTGCTGAGAACATGATAGGTGGTTTTCAAATTGGCTGACTCAGTATGTGAAACAGGACTTGCAAAATTCTAAAAAACCATGATGTCCAGCTCCAGCCAAATATCTCTGTGACAAGACAGGATATTGGGCTCATTGCAGTATTTTCTCCTCAGGAAGTGTTGGTAATAGGAATCATGTTGCGCTTTTCAGTGAGGATTACTGACCTTTGATTAATGGCTGTTAATTAACTGTTATTATGTGTAGGAACCATGATAATTCGATTTGTAAGTGAGTGACTGTTTGATGGCATGTCGAGGCAGTGAAAACAGTGCTTATTCTTTCGCAAGATGTTGTCGAGAGGGCTTATGGGGCGAAGGCAGGTGAATGGGGTAAAGAGGGAAAGAAATAATTGAAGGGCGGAGTGGCCTTGATGGGCCAAATTGACTTATTCTGCTCCTGGAACATAGGAGCTTATGAATTTATGAACATGAAATAATCTTCATATGTTACCCGTAGTACATATTATAGATATCGTTTTTTTGTAAACAGCATTTGTAAACATGCAGGAATTTATAGGCATGCGCTTCCATATCATTTGTGTTCTTCTGATTTGGATTTTATGGCATTGAGGTCTGTGCCAAGCAATGTGGATGCAGTGTGGATGCACATTATGCCTGAATACAATATTGCAGCTGTTGTCTGGATACAGAGCGTCACTAGTGAGGAATCAGGACATTCTAGTATATTTTCTATTTATACCACTCCGCACAATACAATAGAGACTTGAGCTTTTTATAGTTTTCCGCTCAGCCATTCTTCTGGTGCAAATGTATGACTGGATTTTGGGAACATTTCTAGTAAAGCAAGATGCACAACCAGCGGTTAAAATTTATCAATTGTCCCTAGAAATGTTTTCTGTTTGGACCAACTGCTCCTATTTTCCGTTTATCCAGGAATTTCAATTTCAGAGTTGGGAAAGAAGACGCCCTCTGTGGCTGTTGTGGTTTGCACAACTCTGGGAATCCTCCTCATCGCTGAATTTGTCGCACTGGTGATAATAGCTCGGAGGCAATCAGCAAGAAGAGGTGAGGTTCATCTTTACAGCGTTATTATTCCAGAAAATATTTCATAGCGTGAAGAGACTTTCATTCGCTTTTCCATGTGCTCTTTTCTTTCTTGCATTTTGTGCAACAAATGCGACTGTGCGGCATCGTGTAGGTATTCCATGGTTCCTATTGGAAAGAGCAATTTGTCGTAATAGCATGGAATGTTAAATGTGATTATTGTTTGGGTTCCTCCATCAATTGTTCACGTGACTGATATTCAACATTCCATTGGGCGGGAGATTGCAACCTTCACTCTGTCAGCCCTGTTTTGACGAATGCAATCAACCTGACGTGCACAATCAAATAAGATCAAATAGAACAAGTTGTCCGACAACTTTAGGCTGTGCACGCCATACGCATGAAGAAGTACATTCCATTCAACATCCTGTTCAATGCGCTGCTCAACCGCGAACATTCTGATTAGATTCTATCCACCACGTCTCAAACTTGCTCTTTCCTCACATTCTGTGCTCCTGCAATGCTTTATTCCCCATCTCCTTCCATTTATTTGATGCAACACAATCTGTATTTTCCACTTCCTAAATTGACACACATGGAAATTTAAATTCCTGATCACCCAGTGCTACACCTGTACCATCCGTATGTATTTGGGAATGCAATCACGCTCTGAACGGCATTGTCGTGGCGGAACAGAAATGAGGAATTGCTTCCTACTAATGCACACTAGCTGTGATCTTCCTGATGTTCGTAGAATTCTCTAATGTCTGCAAGAAGCCGTTAGACATCTAGCGTAATTCTTCAATGGTAACGCTCATCAACAGTTTACCTTGAATATTATTAATTCATAATTTTTACATGTCATACGCAAATTACTAACGGTTAGATACTATTCCTGTAAATCCACAAGTTAACCCACACTCTCCTTTCAACAGATGCAGAGATGAGAGGCAGGGGCTTCGGTTTTTATGAAGCAATTTATGAAGAGATTGACGATACTCTCCCTGGAAACAATTTCAGTCAGATGGATGATTCAAGTGAGTATTTGCACTCGACAGTCACCCTTCAGCGATAAATATCCCCTCCACTCCAATAACCGTATTAATGGTCATTGAGTAAAAATAAAAACATTGTAACAGATACATCGGACAAAAGCAAACTGTTGGAGCAACGCAGTGGGTCGGGCAGAATCTATGAAGGAAAATGTACAGATGACCGTTTGTGTCCGTACCCTTCTTCATGTGTGGAGTAGAGCGGAGATGGTTGATAGAAAGTGGCGAGAGGAAATGCTGCACAAGTTTCTGGTAGATGACAGGTGGATGTATGCAACGAGGGGTGGAATTGTAGACAAATCCATTTGGGGAGGCGGATGAAGAGTGGAGGTGACCACAACGGTTGGAGGTGATAGTAGGGAGGACACAGAGCTCCAGATGGTGGAATCTGATAAGAAAAAAAGTAAACAATTGAAATATAGAAACCTTGGGAATAATGGTGGGTAGGTGGGAAAAATGGGGATGGGAATTGTGGACCCTGTGCAGATAGGGATAGGTTATGAGCTGATGGAGATGGTGGAGGTGAGGACAGGAAATGGGAAGCGAGGGACAGGCTCAGTGGAGAGAATGTTGTGTTTGAGAGAGTCAGGGTTGATTATCAGGAGAGAGAAGTGGGGTGACAATTGGAGAATTAAATATTTACACCATCGGATTATCAGCGTTACCTGAAGTGCTGCTCTTCCAGCTTGCATGTAAACTCAATCTGGCAATGTAAGAGGTGGAGAACAGAGAGGGCGAATGGGAATGAGGAATGGAATCGAAATCCAGCTGTCCCTGTCCCTGTTTGCCTCGTCTGCATTTGGCATCACGTAGGTAAAGGAGGGTACATCGAGAGCATAGAATGGAATAGTGGAGACTGACGTTTAGGTCCCTGAATGGAGATAAAGGAGCAGGTGTAATACTAGGTGTTGCATCACCTGTGGTTAGTGGGAGGGGGATGTACAAGGTGGATCGTGTGAAGATAGATCGAGTCAAGGAATCTGCACCATCTTGGAGTCAGCCTCATATCCATGGCCAGGGTGCTTTTCCAAAAAAAGGTGTGTTGAATGAAGCCGACAGATAGACATGATTAGATGGGGCCCATGAGATTGTCCATGGCTACTCATTTGATTTGTAGAACGCTAGGGCATCCAAAGAAGACAAGTACCACCAGGCAGAGGAGACTGTTAGCTGCACTGAAGTCGTTGGGTCACTGCTCTGGGACGAAAGCAATTGTCCAGAAACCTTCGTGATGGGAAGGGACTGTTCATGGATGGTACACATGAGGAGTAGTGAGCCACACAGATTGGAAGTTGTAAAAGTTGTGGGAGCATCTGAGGTGTGCAGATGTAAGTAGACACGATTGGCAATGAGGTCGAGGTACATTTAAGCTCTGAGGTTAAACAATGGGACAAACGGAGTTGGAAAAATACTCCCATCCTGTTTATGGCATTAGGGCGGGGGATAGAAGCGGGCAGTGGACACTTTGAGTCTATCAGTTTCCAGACTGTAGTGGGTAGATACCGGAAGTGATGAGCTCTGTGAAGGTTGGTGATAGACTTGCTTCTTCTCCACACCTGGTGACTGACATGTTAATGATGTTTACCGAATGCGCTTTTGTTTTGTTTTAATATGTTTTCAATATTTCGAATGGAAACGAACAGATATCAGAAACTTTCCGCAAGGGAAGAATTGCTATGACAGTGAGATTCTCACCGTATCCATATAAATGTTCATATCTATAATGGATTTACGGCATCTTTCAGTGTTTATATAGCTCAATGAATGGGTATTGTGTATGATTAAAATAGCCAGCAGTTCAACCTTATTTTTTCATTTGGCTCCAGCAACATTATCACAGGCCGACTAGGAAAAGGGGAGATGCAGCGAGACCTGGGTGTCATGGTACACCAGTCATTGAAAGTAGGCATGCAGGTGCAGCAGGCAGTGAAGAAAGCGAATGGTATGTTAGCTTTCATAGCAAAAGGGTTTGAGTATAGGAGCAGGGAGGTTCTACTGCAGTTGTACATGGTCTTGGTGAGACCACACCTGGAGTATTGCATACAGTTTTGGTCTCCAAATCTGAGGAAGGACATTATTGCCATAGAGGGAGTGCAGAGAAGGTTCACCAGACTGATTCCTGGGATGTCAGGACTGTCTTATGAAGAAAGACTGGATAGACATGGTTTATACTCTCTAGAATTTAGGAGATTGAGAGGGGATCTTATAGAAACTTACAAAATTCTTAAGGGGTTGGACAGGCTAGATGCAGGAAGATTGCTCCCGATGTTGGGGAAGTCCAGGACAAGGGGTCACAGCTTAAGGATAAGGGGGAAATCTTTTAAAACCGAGATGAGAAGAACTTTTTTCACACAGGGAGTGGTGAATCTCTGGAACTCTCTGCCACAGAGGGTAGTCGAGGCCAGTTCATTGGCTATATTTAAGAGGGAGTTAGATGTGGCCCTTGTGGCTAAGGGGATCAGAGGGTATGGAGAGAAGGCAGGTACGGGATACTGAGTTGGATGATCAGCCATGATCATATTGAATGGCGGTGCAGGCTCGAAGGGCCGAATGACCTACTCCTGCACCTAATTTCTATGTTTCTATGTTTCTATGTTTATCCGAGTCGGATATCAATGAGATAAACAATTGATGATAACTTATTTACACATATCCATTGGTGTTTGTACAATACACACAGTGTCAGAAGGAGTCCGACCCGCAACGACACCTCTTCATGTTCTCCAGGCGTGCTGCTTGACTCGCTCGCATCCTCCAGCATGTTGTGTCCTTTTTGTAAAACAGCATCTGCGGTTCCTCGTTTCTTTAATTGGTTCGTTCGTAGATCGCTGCAGCTGACCTTCCTGTTGAACCAGCATTGTACCATTATGTCATATGTCATATCCGCGATACTGTCATTGGGACGATGAATAATGTGTGTCTTCTGCTCCAATGCCCAATTTAGCCCGATGTCTAATAACTATCTCTGTCATTGACTTCTAGTTTCTGGATCCATTGATTCCATGAATCAAATAGAATATTACACCAGCGACCCTCTGGGTTGTGCTCATTCAACAAGCGAACTCCCTGAAGGAACCTCCTCCAGTGTTCGAGGTTGGTACTTGTTTTGTTTTCCATTTTCTCCTATTTTAATTCATTTTGTTCGTAATCAGAACATATCAGGGAAAAGGTGTCCGAGCATGTTCGCCGTGAAATGGTAGAGAGGCGATCTCAATAACTTGTAAGGGATTTCTACTTAAAACATCAACAATTGGACTTTGAAGATAAACCTCTCGACGCCAGCTGTGTAATTGAATGAAACATTCATTGTGTATTTATATTCTCAATGCGGACAGGACTTGAACTATAACACCAATTATAGCGCCGGGTTGGAGCAACGTTAAATAGTTCACAGGCCCAACACAGTCCTCTCTCCGTCCAGATACCAATTACACAACAACATCTCAGTCTGAAGAAGGGTCGCGACTCTAAACGTCACCCATTACTTCTATCCAGAGATGCTGCCTGTCCCGCTGAGTTACTCCAATATTCTGTGTTTATTTCACATCCCTTGCAGCTTACAAAACGATTTAGGTTTTCAGGAAGATCATTCCGGTTTATACTTCCTCCTAGATCTAGTTCCGGATGACCATGACGATCCTGAGAGTAAAGCCATTGATTGTCCGGGCGGTCAGTTCCCGATGGACGGTGGCCCCGATGACCTTCTGATGCTAACAGTTGCTGGCGGTGACGTGGACATTGGTGGTGAGTCAGTCTCTGACATGCCAGAATCACCAATGCTCAGCAAAATATTCCACCCACTGCGTTGTTTTATATTCACTTTCCTGCTTCAAATATTATTTGCTAAAAGAAAAGACATTTTCAGAGAAAGTTGCCCACGGACGGTTTTGTTCTTACTCGAACAACGTGTCATTCACAACTGCAATGTGAACCATATGAATACAGTATCTATTTTGTCATGTTCCATGTCGGCTTATTTACCCCTTGAGACTGCGTTCTGAACCTGCACGGGAATGACGGGGAGGGGTGGGGGTGGGGGGGGGGGGGGGGGGGGGGGGGGAGGGAGGGGGGGGGGGTGGAAACTGCAATAGAAACCACTTCTAGTCTCCGCACACAAACAAAGCCCCCTTTTACAAAATATATAATTGCTGCACATAAAAAACCGGACTGCTGACTATTCTATTGCACGGTCCTCTCTCTGTCCAAATATGCCAGACACTACTGGATGGATATTTTTTAAATAATTTCTGTAGTCGTTAATATCCAACTGGAGTGGTGAGGGGGGAGGGTTGATGGAAGAGGGTAGGGGGTGTGGAGGGGAGTTAGGGGAGGGAGGGTGGGGGAGGGGGAGGAGAGGGGGAGGAAAGAGGGGGGGAGAGGGGGAGGAGAGAGGGGAGGAGGGGGAGGGGGGAGAGGGGGAGAGAGAGGGTGTGCTGAGAGGGGGGTGAGGTGAGTGGAGGAGGAGAGGGGGGTGAGGTGTGGGGAGGGGGAGAGGTGGGGAGCAGGGAGGGGGAGGGAGGGTGGAGGGAAGGGGGTAGGGGTGTGTGGAGGGGAGGGGGGTTCAGGGGAGGGACGGTGGGGGATGGGATGGAGGGGAGGAGAGGGAGAAAAAGAGGGGAGAGAGGGGGAGGGGTGAGAGGAGAGGAGGGGAGAGGAGAGGAGGGAGAGGAGAGGGGGCAGAGGAGAGGGTCAGAGAGGGGGGGAGAGGAGAGGGTGGGAGGAGAGGGGGAGGGGAGGGGAGAGGGGGGAGAGGAGAGGGGGGGGAGGGGGGAGAGGAGAGGAGAGGGGGGAGAGGGGGAGGAGAGGGGGTGGAGGAGAGAGAGGGGCAGAGGGGGGGGAGAGGAGAGAGGAGGAGATGTGAGAGGAGAGGGGGGGAGAGGAGAGGGGGGAGAGTAGAGGGGGAGAGGAGAGGGGGAGAGGAGGGGGAAAGGGGGGGAGAGGAGGGGGAAAGGGGGGTGCGAGAGGAGAGGAGAGGACGGAGGAGGGGGGGGGGAGAGGAGAGGGGGGTGATGGGGAGAGGGGGGGGAGAGTTAGAAAGGGAGAGTGACAGGGGGGAAGAGAGTGAGAGAGAGAAAGAGAGAGGGATAGGGAGAGAGGTGAGGAGAGAGAGGAGGGGAGAGAGGGAGAGGGTGCCTTTTTACTTCAACCCAAACAACCATTTGCAGGCAGTGCTTTTTTCCCTCAAACTAACCATATTTTCATTTTCAAACCACATTATGATTGAGGCACACCACTTGCAGAAACTGATTGAGGCACACCACTTCCTGGTTTTATAGTCCCTCCCCCTCCCTCCAGCAGGGGCAGCAGAGAGAATGGGGAATTTTGTAAAAACATTAATATCTCTCTCATTTCTCATCAACGGGAAAAATCCTCGGTACACATGCGGCGGAGGGGGGCTCTGAGCGAGGTGGCCAAAAATGACGGCCGTAGGTGGCAGCGTTCTCTCGGAAATCGCAGCACAGTTGGCCAACAGCGGTCAAGAACAGAGATTTAGTAATATAGATTTGAAGGGGTAGATTGGACCGGCGCAGAGGCCGGACTGAAGCCTGAACCCAGGACAAGATGAATAGTTGTGTTCTCTGACCTACGGACCTATCTCCCAAGTTGTATTATTGATAGTTTATCCTATTTTTCTAATTTCTTCCTTTCTTTCTTTATTAAAAAAAACAAAAACAAAACAAATATGCCAGACACAAAGCGGCGGAATAAGTCAGAGGGTCAATCAACATCAATCAACAGGGATGATTAACGGTTCAAGTTCTTCAACATTCTAGGAGGGAGGGAGAGACTGTGTAAGAGTCGGGAGAGTCTGGCAACTGATAGGTGGATACGGCTGGGGAAATAACAACCCAACGGAATGAACGTTAAAGTCTTCCATTTTATACACAACCCAACCACCCGCCCACCAAAACTGCTCTCCCCTTTATCCCCCCTCTTCCCTGTTCACCACCCCGAATGCGCACCATTTCCCCATTGTACCGTCCCCTTTCCATTCCCCATCACTTTCCATTCTATCCCTTCACATTTCCCACCTTACTCTATCTCACAACATTTTGCCTTTTCCCCATCTCTAGCCTTGGTCCGCCCATCTGTCGACCAAACAACCCCCACCTGCATCCACAAATCACGGGCAGGATTTTGTACCTCCCCCGCCTCTTCGCCAGATTTCTCCCCCCATTACAATTTTTCTGAGAAAAGGGTCCCGACTCGAAACCTTCCCTATCCATGTGGTTAAGAGATGTTGTTTGATCCGTTATGTTTCTCCAGCACTTTGGGTTACTTTTTGTACACCAACATCTATAGTTCATTGTGTCCGCTCTATTCCAATGCTGCCGTTCTTCCATAATTGAATAATCCTCGCCATACAATGCCGTCTCCTGCAAACTGAGGTTCGTGCCATTGATGTTCAATCATACAGAGCATAGTCCGCAGATTCTCACTGATCCTGTTTTCCCGGCCCTGCTCTACAAACAGCAATGATGAACGTCACTGTGGCACATTCACAGTCCCGGCCCTTACAGCACGCATTGGGTTTGATGGCTCTATTCCATATTTTATATCAGAGCCATGAAGACGGAAAGAAAATAATATTTCATGCGTTTGCTTTCACTGTCTATATCGCAACACCGGTGATGTGGGCGTGGGGTATTTGTTCAACTTTGGGTGGACTGTGTTGAAATATCTGTGATGCTGATTCGAAATAACGTTATTGGTGAGAAAATGCCACATACTTTTGTTGAAATTCACAATTACTTACACAGGTAGATAGTGTGGCAAAGAAGGCTTTTAGCGCATTGGCTTTCATTAGTCAAGTTTTTGAGTGTTAACGTGGGGTGTTGTGTTACGTACATGACGTTGGCATGGTTCCATTTGGGGAACTCTGTTCAGTTTGTGTCGCCCTGCTACACGAAGCATGTCATTAAGCTGAAAAGAGAACAGAGATGATATCCAATGGTATTACCAAGATTTGAACGGCTGAGGTGTAGCGAAAGGCTGGACAGAGTAGGACATTGTTCCTTGGAGCGTAGGAGGCTGAGGGTTATCTCATAGGTGTGTAGTAATTGGCGATGCTGGCTCGAAGGTCCGAATGGCCTCCTCCTGCACCTATTTTCTATGTACTAAATGTTGAGCGGACCGGATAGGGCAAATGTACAGTGCCTTTTACCTAGAGGAGGGATATCATGAATTACTGTACATAGGTTTAAGGGGAGAGTGGTAGATTTAAGGTGACAGGGCAAACTTTTATTTCAGAGGGTTGACGATACGTGGAACGAGCTGGAGGTGGTTGGGACAAGCAATGTAACCGCTTCCAAACAATACTTGGACAGGTACATGGGCAGGTTAGGTGAAATGTACATGAGCCAAACGCGGGCTGGTGGGAGCAGCTTAGGTGGGCTCTTTGGTTGGAATTGACGAGTTGAGTCAAATGTCCTGTTTCAGGGCTGTATGACTCCATGCCTCGATTATTACAAAAATCCGTCTTTTTTAATCATGTTTAATCTTGAGAATCTTGATTTTAGCTGGACCAATAATATTTGCTTTGTTTTCTTTCCCAGGTGAATCTAGCATGATACCTTGTTTCCAAAGCCTGGCTTGAAATGATTGAAGTAGCTCGGCGTTTCAGCAGACAGCACGTGCCTTTCACCCATCCTGCAAGATCTTCACAGCATTGATATCACTCGCCAACTTATCACAAGCAGAATCTTTGACTTGATTTTAAACCACTTGGTTTGATTTATTTTTTTTGCCCTAAACCTTGGAAGAAAACATGTATGCACTGCTCTATGGACAGGTGTAGAAAAACATATTCAATCGTCATTCTTCTTCTGGAAGAAAGATCTTTTTTTTTCCTAATCAATAAACCCATGTTAATTTGAATTTGTAAGCGTTTTTATATTCCATGTAAATGCTTAAGATTGTGCAGGTTAAAATGAATGTTACTTTGTTCTTATCATGCTTTACCTTGCTTTGGTGTTTGTAATGAACTGTTTCAATCTCGCTCAATGTAAGAATTGAAGAAGCATAATAAATACTTCAGGTGGAATTCGATATTAATGTGTTCATATTTTGTCCGAGCATACATACACATCCCATAGACACTAAAACAAAGCACCACGTTGATTGCCCGTGGTCTCAAGATGTGCGCTAAAGACACAGGCTAGACATTGCAGAACATAAGTCTAATTGTGAAAGCTTAGTAATGAGCGGGAAACATCCTTTCAAGACCGGGGTGATAAATGTACATTGGATAATAAGTCAGATTATACGATTTACTTTGAATTTGCAAAATCCAATTCTCATCAGTAAGTACATGGAAATAGGCATCAAGAGGGTAATTGGGAAATCATGAAACCGGTAACCAAGTGGTCATATAGGGAGAGAAAACAGTAAAATAAGGCCAAACGTATGTGTTCTGCAAACCTGCTGACTCCCAGAGTAATCTATTCCACATTTCCTCCCACTCTACCACTTTCAAAGACGCTATCTCCTGCTCTCAATTCCTCCGTCTCAGTCGCATCTGCTCCCAAGATGAGCCTTTCCATTCTAGGGCATCCGAGATGTGGTAATTGTCCACACCCTCCCCCTCCCTCCCCGTGCTGTCATGGATAGATTCCTCATTGGCGTCTCCTTCGTAGTCCGTACTTCTGCTCTCGTCTCCTCTTCCTCCAGTTGGAACCTGGTTAGAGTTCCCATGATTCTCACCTTTCTCCCCACCAGCCTCCGCAACCAACGCACCATCGACATTTCCATCACCTCCAATGCGTTCTCTCCACAGTTACATCATCCCATTCCCACTCCATGTTGCTGGTCGCAGAGACCTCTGCCTCCACATAACCTCCATTCACACTCCCTTCCCACCCAAACCTGCCCCTCTCCAAGTACGTTCCGCTGCAACCGCAGGAGATGTAATACCCGTGCCTATATCTCCTCGCTTGCCTTCATCCAGTGACCCCATCTGTCCTCCCAGATGATACAGATGTTCAAGTGCACCTCCTCTAACCTCACCTACTGTATCTGGTGTTCTCGATGCCACCTCCTGTACATCAACTTTACCAAGCAGAGTCTCGTCCACCATTTTCCGGACAACTGCTCTCAATCCTCCAAGGCCTACTGGATCTCCCGGTGATTAACCATTTTAACCTCCTTCACGTTCCCACAATAACATTTCTGTCCTGGTCCTCCTCAATAGCCAGAGTGAGGCGTCATGCAAACTGAAAGAACTTCCCACATATTTGCTTGTGTAGCTTCCCACCCAGCGGTGTGAACATTGAATTTTCCAATTTTACGTAACTTCCACTCTCTCCCCATTCTCCCCCACACCCCCGTTTCTCTGCCCTCTGTCACCTGTGCCTCAGCTGGACCATACTCCAATGTGTTTCATTATATCAAATTAACATGTAGACAATGCTCTTTCGAGGGCCTTTGTTAATTATCCATTCACAGGACTATCAGTGAGCAAATTCCACAACATAGCGCTCCCTGGGAGTGAAGAAAATCTCACCTCCCCTCTGGATTTATTAGGAATCACCCCACATCTGTTTCTTCTGTTTGTTCCAATCCCACTGGGACCAGTTTCACGTTATTTCCATAAAAGTCCCTGCTAAAGTTGAATATCTCCCCACAAGTTTCTCAACATCTGTTGTCAACACACCGCTCTGTTGTTTGTGATCGTATGTTAGGCAAATCTATGTGAGGCTTAGATAGGGTGTAGCGTCGGATCCTTTTCCTCAATGCGGAAATGTCAAAGACTTAAGGACATAGTTTGAAGATGAGAGTGGCAATTTTTAAGGGAGGAGTATTTTTTTACACAGAGGATGGTGTGCTTGGAACGGGCTGCCATATGTGGTGGTGGAGGCAAATACGATAGTGGCGGTGAAGTGTTTTTCTGATCGGAACATGGATATGCGGGGAATGGTGGGATATGGGTTATATGCAGGCAGATAAGAGTTTGTCCTGACATCATGTTTTGGCACAGAACGTGTGGGCCGACAGGTCAGTTTTTGTGCTGCATTGTCCCATGTTTTTTGTGTTATGTTCGAAAAATAACTATTTTATTAAAGGAGGTTATACAAAAGATGAAATCTCATGTCATTTAAAAGTCATTGATAAGTAATCACTCGGTTATCAATTCGATCACCTTAATTCACCTTCCTGCTTGGTCCAAAACGTTTGAAGGCCCTAGAGCGCCCTCTTCTGGTTGTGCCTTGTGGTGAAGTTATGAGGCAGCTACTGAAATGTGCGGATTGCCAATGTGACCACAGAAGACGATAGACGCGTATTTATGACGTTCTCCTTTGCCTTTTGCAAGTTCTATGTAGATTTTGCATGAGAAGAATCCGAGGAATTCGTTGATGGTTTCTGGAAGAACTTTCATAGTGTTATTAATCGAATAATACACAGTGTAAATGAAGACAGAAACATCTGCTTTCGCTAAACTGTACCCTCACTGAGTGACTTTGAGCAGACAGCCACCTCTGCTGATTATCTGTCAGTTCGCAAAGGGAAAAATCCTTTATGAGTGTAAACTTCAGGAACTTGTTCTGGCTCTGTAATAGTCCTAGACTGTAGTTGCTGCAGTTACTGTATGTTTTTGTATAAAGCGTAATATTCCTGCGATGTGATGGTTTAATCCATAGAGTAATATTGCAAAAGAATGTCCCGTTATTGACAGAGGGTGCCGGAAGTGGTGTTTTTTTACAATTTTTAAACCTTCATAACTTTTGTCCTATTTCACCGAAACATATAACTTACCGCAGAGGAGAATGGTGAGTAAGGTGGTGAAAAATTGTAGCGCTATGGGGGGTCGTTTTTGCGCAAAATTAAAAACCATGCAAACCGGAAGAGGACAAGATGAGAGTTTTAGTAATAGTATAGATAAGTGACAGGAGCAGAAATAGGCCATTCGGCCCAATACGTCTACTCTGCCATTCAATCATGGCTGATCTATCTCTCCCTCCTTACCCCATTCTCCTGCTTTCTCCCCTCATAACCTCTGACACCCATACTAATCAACAATCTATCTGTCTCTGCCTTAAATATTTCAACTGACTTTGCCACCATTGCTTTCTCTGGCAAATAATTCCACAGATTCATCAGGCTCTGACTAAAGAAATTCCTCATCTCCTTCCTAAAAGAATGTCCTTTAATTCTGAGGCTATAACCTAAGTCCTGGACTCTCCCACTAGTGAAAATATCCTCTCCACATCCACTCTGACCAAGCCTTTCACTATTTTGTATGTTTAAATGAGGTCCGCCCTCATTCTTCTAAACTTCATCGAGCATAGGCCAAGTGCCATTAAATGCTCATCATATGATAACCTACTCATTCCTGGGATCATTCTTATAAACCTCCTCTGGACCCTCTCCAGAGCCAGCACATCCTTCCTCAGATATGGTGCCCAAAATTGCTCACAATATTCCAAATGCGGCCTTATAGAGCCTCAGCATTACATCCCTGTTTTTTGTAAACAAGCCCTCTTGAAATAAATGCGAGCATGTTGTATGCTTTCTTTATCACCTGTTCGTAGCAATAGTCCAATAGTAGCAGTGAGAAGAGGGGATGGTCCAGAGGGTGTATGTCCTTGATAGTAGCACCCTCTTGAGTTAGTGCATCATTTTGATACTTTTGATAGTGCGATGGGCTGCGCCTGTGATGGACCAGGCTGAGTCCTTCACTCTCTGAAGCCACTAGCATTCTATTACATTAGACCAGTCAGGATACTTTCTATAGTACATCTGTAGAAATTTGTTAAAATATTCCGTGACAAGTTGAATCCCTTTAATTTCGAAGAAAATAGAAGCAATCGCATGCCTTTTTCATGAAAACATCAATAAACTGGGCCCCGGACAAGTCATCCGAGATGTTCTTGCTTAGGACTATGAAGCTGCCAAGTCTCTCCAGGGCCAACCCAACAATGAAAATATCCAAAGGTCGACACAAAATCCTGGAGTAACTCAGCGGGTCAGACATCATCTCTGCAGAAAAGGAATAGGTGACGTTTTGGGTCAAGACCCTTCTTCAGACTGTGAGCCAGCGGAAAGGTGATCAAGAGATATAGATGGTGATATAGATAGATAAAGAAAACATGAATGAAAAATAGGCAAAAAAGTAACAATGATAAAGGAAGCATCTCTGGAGAAAATGGATAGTTGACGTTTTGGGTTAGGATCCGTTTAAACACTGATTATAGGAGGTGGGGGGGGGGGGGGGGGGAGGAACGAGAAGCAAGAATAGACCAGGATATTTCAGGGCTGGCAACAGATGACATCAGGCAGGGTGGTTCCGATAGTCCGATTGTTGTCTGGGGGGGTGGTGTGATCCCATATCTGACGACAATTGTGGATCAGGAAGGTACCTGCACATATATTATGAAATAATGATGGAAGATGAAATGTTTCATAAATGTTTCATGAAATCTTCCATGGTCCCAAAATAGCAGATCCTTCTACAGATGTACTAATGCAGCTTCCACTTGAATTATCCACACACCTGAATATCTGTTATCTGCTTGTTCTTTATAGGATGACAACTGCGTTAAAGCTTTTCAACATGTGTGTTCTGATGATCACGGGGAGCTTGTACCACCCTCGTCTCCTCAGTGATGAAGTGGAGAGTGAGGAGGTCCAGAACAGAATCAAGGAGCACGAGTACCGGTACAGACTGGAGATAGAACGGCTCCAGAGAGAAATGGAGGAAAAAAGTAACCGTGATGGTAATATAAGGAATACATTTGCAAAAAAGGAAGATTCAGTAGCATGGAATTGGAACACTCATATTATTCTCCTGCTGGTCACAATCCAGTTCTTGGGATTCTGGATAGGCGACACTTTGCCACATATTCCCCAGGACTATAATAGTGAGGAAGAAGCGGAAGAAGAAAATGAAAATGAATTTCCTCGAAGAATTTACGGCAACATTTTGAATATTCCTGATCAAAGTGTGCTGGATCAGTTCTACACCATTTGCATTCAGAATGCGAGCCAAGAGCCAAATCAGACCTGTGAATTTGTAGAAAGCTTTGTGGATAATCTTTTGGAGGCCAGTAGGAATCTCTGTCAGTGGAACTCTGAGCTGATCCTTGAAGACTGTGTGGGTATTGGGAGTCAGTTTGAAAAATGGGGCTGTAAGACACCATCTATATATGATATTTTGGTTCCAATTTTTCTCCAGGATGGATATTGTTTTAAACCAGAGATTTGTTCCTGTGACATCCCACCTGAAAAACAGAATTATGGCAGGATTCTCATGGTTACACCGCACAATGCTGACTTGGGCTGCCAATGTAAAACCACAGAACTTGAAGGGGATATTCTGTGTCTTATTCACAGCAAGAGATTTGAACCTGATGTTCGTGCCAATTGCCTTGCTTCTATCATGTGTTCCGATTGGTATTTGGATTATAAGAAGGTAGTAAAATGGTTCAGGGATTTATTAGCCAAATCTTGGAACAAAATTCGCCATAAGTACGATTTTGAACTTACCTTTTGCAATATTACAGGTTGCTGTGGGTTAAAAGTCCATTATCAGTCTGGACGAACCATTTGCATAAAAGTCTTTCCTGCTGTGAGGCTGAAGAATTCAGATGTCCATCTTGTACCCAGTTTTTCCGACTGCTCCATGAATAGTACAGCATCCACTACTTACTGGAACATTTCCTGTGCAGTCTGTGAGCACAGATTTCTGCAAATCATGGCCAAAAATACCCCCAAAAGCTCGTGTCACCTCAAATGCCTTCAAATACTGATCTTTCTAACTGAAAAACTGCGCAGTTCTCCAGACCAGCAATCTGTTCTTGGTTCCTATGTCTTTAAGACTGTCCTTATGCATCTGCTGTTAAGTCAGCCATTTTCAAACTGGCATGAAAGTCACCTGGAACATAGGCTGAGAGATATGTTAAAATATCTCGGAAAATGTTTGGATGAGAAAAGGCTACAGAGATTTATGATTGGAAATCAATCATTTCTTAAGCAAATTGAAATTCCAGAAATTCTTCTAAAAGCAGAGCCTATAAACCTCTTCCGGTCATTTGTAATAGAACGTGATTCTTACAGTCAGGCGCTCATGGAGTATCAGAAAATATTAATGGACATGTGTCCGTTAATGATGGAGTGCATTAAAAATGATACAGCCAGCTGACTGAAAACATTGTCTTTGACACAAGGAATCTGGTGGCTTTGCTCTCTGCTTGGGACCTGAATTATTTAAGATATGTAATATTTACATTACTATTAAGAATAAAATTAATAGATTTTTAAAATATCAAGAATAAACTATAAGAATACATTTAATAGATATTTCTTCAAAAAGAAACTATATTCAGAATAAAAAATATATACAAAAGAAAAATTGTGCAAAAATTCTTCATACATTCTCAGTGTCTGTACATTCAATAGTGCCATACTCAGTGATCTTTGTATGTACATTACACCATTGGTCTCTTGAGGTGATCTCCCTTACTTAGTTTGAGGGGTGTCCTCACTGGACTCTGCCCTTCAATGCCCAACAGTAGAACGACCCTGGAAAGTGGTCCTCTCCCACAGAGCCTTGGTGTTGACTGCACCAAGCTTCAGCGCGTCGCTCAGCATACAAGCCTACAGCTTGAAGGTACACAAAAATGCTGGAGAAACTCAGCGGGTGCAGCAGCATCTATGGAGCGAAGGAAATAGACAACGTTTCGAGCCGAAACCCTTCTTCAGACTGATGGGGGTTGGCGGGGCGAAGAAAGGAAAAAGGAGGAGGAGGAGGAGCTCGAGGGCTGAGGAATGGGAGGAGACAGCAAGGGCTAACAAAATTGGGAGAATTCAATGTTCATGCCCGCAGGATGCAGACTCCCCAAGCGGAATATGAGGTGCTGTTCCTCCAATTTCCGGTGTTGCTCATTCTGGCCATGGAGGAGACCCAGGACAGAGAGGTCGGACGGGGAAATGGGATAGTCGGCAACATTCCCTGATGAACAAATCGCTGTGCTTGGAGTTTTGGGCAGACCAAAGTGAGTTGATGGTATTTCAGCAGCATTTGATGTCTGTCTGGGAACATTGATGAGTCCCTGGGAACAGCCCACAAATCGGAACTGTTGGGGATGTACTGTGACAGGAATGTTTGCATGGTTCACCAGACCCTCTTTACAAATTCATATTCTGCAAAGAGGGGAACAACCATTTTGTCTCCTCTCCAGAACAGGTCAAGAGCGTATTCGTCAATATGCCGAATCTCCACAATCTTTTAAGGAAGTATAGGCGTTAATGGTTGTTCTTTATGATTGTAGCAATGAGCTGGGACCAGGACAGGAAGCATTTAGTCATTTAATTGCATTACCTTTCATATTTCATGGAACACCATGTCATTTTGCTATTACCTAGAGACCCTTACAGAACTCATATAGCAACATTTTCAGTTTATATTTCATGCCTCACACTAATGAAACAAAGATTTCTTAATTGACTCAAGGATTTTTAGGGAATAAATTTAAAGAGATACCATATGAAATGTCACTATCTCGTGACATTCTCACTATTAATGGAGGATATCGACCCAAAACATTGACTATCCCTTTGGCTCCATAAATGATGCTTGACCTGCTGAGGTCCTCCAGCAGTTTATTTTGCATTATATTTAACAACATTAAAAAAAATCTTTCCACGTATATTAGTTAGTATTTTTATACATTATTAATAGTCAATATTTTTAATTAAAAAATATTGTTAAATCTTATATTTTAAAATATTGTTCAGTGTTTGCATATACAAGCTATTTTAGAAGAAACCTGTCTCCACTGAGCAAGCCACTTCCTGCAAATGCACCTGATCAGATACGTATATCTAAGGACATTGTGGGAAGCTAGAGAGGAAATTGCTGGAGCCCTAGTTGAAATTTACGAGGTGACATTAAATACAGGGGAGGTGTCAGAAGACTGGAGGGTGGCAAATGTGTCTCTATGCAAGAAGGGCTGCAGAGAAAATGCATGAAACTATAGGCCAGTGAGCTTAACATCTGTTGTTGGAAAGCTAATAGAGATTATTCTGAGGGATAGGATATAAGGGCATTTTCTAGGACAAGGGCTGATTTGGGGTAGTCAGCATGGTTTTGTATGTGGGAGATCATGTCTCACAAATCTGATTGAGTTTTTTGAGGCTGTGACCAAAAAGGTTGATGAGGCAGAACTATAGATGTATACTAGACTAAGTGGGACCCGCTGGGACCCATGATCACACAGGTCCCCCAACGCAATATTCCACCTCTCCACCAATTCCAATATTGATGGCCAATGGGGGAGTGGGTTTCTGGAGCGCAGTATGGGTGTTATGGGCCGAAGGGACTGGCTTCCAGAGGGCTAGTATGGACATTGTGGGCCGAAAGGATTCTTGGGCTGGCAGCTCAGTCACTCAGACCTGGCAGCCCAGTCACTCAGGCCTGGCAGCTCAGTCACTCAGGCCTGGCAGCTCAATCACTCTGGCCTGGCAGCTCAGTCACTCAGGCCTGGCAGCTCAGTCACTCAGGCCTGGCAGCTCAGTCACTCAGGCCTGGTGGGCTCACAGCTCAGTCACTCAGGCCTGGTGGGCTGGCAACACACTCACTCATGGCTGTTGGGCTGGCAGCTCAGAAACTGCCAGAAATTCTGCCCAAAACAGGTGAGAGGCACTGTGAGAGAGAAGGGTGGAGAATCAATTTTAGACATTTTTCTACAGATCACAGCAATGAAGGAGGAACGCCTATCCTGGCGTGGATCTCACACGGAGCCAATGAAGGGAGGGATAAAAATACTTGTCTGAGGTTTAACACTTACAGGGGGAATACTTACTGATGGGCCGAAGGGACTCCTCCTGGGATAGTACAGGCCTGATGGGCCAAAGAGACAAAAACAATCTGAGTGAAATCTCAGTGAAAGACACTTTTTCTGGACTTTTCCTGGCCTGACGTGTCTTTTGGGCCAAAATGCTCCGCCTGGGCTAATACAGGCATTTTGGGAAACGGGGCTTGGTTTCTGGGCTAATAGGGGCCTTGTGGGGTGAAATGAGTGATTTCAGGAAGGTCAAAGATGGGCTGGCAGTTGCCTCACTCACGGTTGGTGGGCTGGCAGTTGACTCACTCACGGCTGGTGGGCTGGCAGTTGACTCATGGCTGGTGGGCTCACACACACACGCACACACCCTCCATCACACACACACACCCTCCATCACACACACACACACACACCCTCCATCACACACACACACCCTCCAACACACACACACACCCTCTAACACACACACACACACACACACACACACACACACACACACACACACACACACACACACACACACACACACACACACACACACACACACACACACACACACACAGACACCCTCCATCACATGCGCACAGCCACACACACAGACACCCTCCATCTCAAACACACACACACACAACATATATATGACAGTAAAACTTTCTTGGTTCTCCTCATGCGGCTGAGCGCGGCCTCTCCACTGAATGGGACTTCTGGACTGAGCAGGACTTCCGGAGTGAGCAGGACCTTTGGACCAAGCACAGTGCAGGGCCAACAATTCAATCCATTCCATTCCAAGTCAAGCAAAGTGCAGGGCCAACAATTCAATCCGTTCCATTACAAATCAAGGACAGTGCAGTGCCAACAATTCAATCCATTCCATTCCAAGTCAAGCACAGTGCAGGGCCAACAGTTGAATCCATTCCATTCCAAGTCCAGCACAGTGGGTCACGAAGGGCCACGAAGAAGGGACACGAACAAAACCCATTTCCTTTCAAGTCAAACACAGTGCTGGGCCAACAGCATCATCCATTCCATTCCAAGTCAAGCACAGTGCTGGGCCAACAGCAACATCCATTCCATTTCAAGTCAAGCACAGTGCAGGGCCATCAATTCAATAAATTCCATTTCAAGTCAAGCACAGTGCAGGGCCAAGAACAAAATCCATTTCATTTCAAGTCAAGCACAGTGCAGAGCCAAAAACAACATCCATTTGATTTCAAGTCAAGCACAGTGCAGAGCCAAGAACAAAATCCATGTACTTTCAAGTCATGCACAGTGCAGGGCCAAGAACAAAATCCATGTCCTTTCAAGTCAAGCACAGTGCAGGGCCAAGAACAAAATCCATTTCATTTCGAGTCAAACATGGTGCAGGGCCAAGAACAAAATCCATTTCATTTCAAGTCAAGCACAGTGCAGGACCAACAATTTAATCCATTTCATTTCAAGTCAAGCACAGTGCAGGGCTACCAATTCAGTTCACTCATGGGGCAGGCACAGTTCAATCAGCACAGCACAGACACATTTCAGTTCACACACGACGGAGAATCAAAGTTCTGGATTCAACTCTCACTCACGGTCTTCCAGAGTGGCTGACTCATGTCTGGCATCTGGGGCTTTTTCCTCTGCCCCCCCGGAAGGGGTGTTACCTTCATCATGGTGAGTGACAGGCGAGAAAACAAATCAGTTGATCTCATGATTTTTTTAAGCATTCATAACTTTTTTATTATTTCACCGTTCAGAAAAAATCTCGGGGTGGTTGGAGGAGAGGAGGGCGGTGAGTGAGATGGCGAAATAATCATAGCGATATAGGGTAGCGTTTTTCTAAAATGTTTCAATTCAAGGATTTTTAGGGAATAAATTTAAAGAGATACCATATGAAATGTCACTATCTCGTGACATTCTCACTATTAATGGAGGATATCAACCCAAAACATTGACTATCCCTTTGGCTCCATAAATGATGCTTGACCTGCTGAGGTCCTCCAGCAGTTTATTTTGCATTATATTTAACAACATTAAAAAAAATCTTTCCACGTATATTAGTTAGTATTTTTATACATTATTAATAGTCAATATTTTTAATTAAAAAATATTGTTAAATCTTATATTTTAAAATATTGTTCAGTGTTTGCATATACAAGCTATTTTAGAAGAAACCTGTCTCCACTGAGCAAGCCACTTCCTGCAAATGCACCTGATCAGATACGTATATCTAAGGACATTGTGGGAAGCTAGAGAGGAAATTGCTGGAGCCCTAGTTGAAATTTACGAGGTGACATTAAATACAGGGGAGGTGTCAGAAGACTGGAGGGTGGCAAATGTGTCTCTATGCAAGAAGGGCTGCAGAGAAAATGCATGAAACTATAGGCCAGTGAGCTTAACATCTGTTGTTGGAAAGCTAATAGAGATTATTCTGAGGGATAGGATATAAGGGCATTTTCTAGGACAAGGGCTGATTTGGAGTAGTCAGCATGGTTTTGTATGTGGGAGATCATGTCTCACAAATCTGATTGAGTTTTTTGAGGCTGTGACCAAAAAGGTTGATGAGGCAGAACTATAGATGTATACTAGACTAAGTGGGACCCGCTGGGACCCATGATCACACAGGTCCCCCAACGCAATATTCCACCTCTCCACCAATTCCAATATTGATGGCCAATGGGGGAGTGGGTTTCTGGAGCGCAGTATGGGTGTTATGGGCCGAAGGGACTGGCTTCCAGAGGGCTAGTATGGACATTGTGGGCCGAAAGGATTCTTGGGCTGGCAGCTCAGTCACTCAGACCTGGCAGCCCAGTCACTCAGGCCTGGCAGCTCAGTCACTCAGGCCTGGCAGCTCAATCACTCTGGCCTGGCAGCTCAGTCACTCAGGCCTGGCAGCTCAGTCACTCAGGCCTGGCAGCTCAGTCACTCAGGCCTGGTGGGCTCACAGCTCAGTCACTCAGGCCTGGTGGGCTGGCAACACACTCACTCATGGCTGTTGGGCTGGCAGCTCAGAAACTGCCAGAAATTCTGCCCAAAACAGGTGAGAGGCACTGTGAGAGAGAAGGGTGGAGAATCAATTTTAGACATTTTTCTACAGATCACAGCAATGAAGGAGGAACGCCTATCCTGGCGTGGATCTCACACGGAGCCAATGAAGGGAGGGATAAAAATACTTGTCTGAGGTTTAACACTTACAGGGGGAATACTTACTGATGGGCCGAAGGGACTCCTCCTGGGATAGTACAGGCCTGATGGGCCAAAGAGACAAAAACAATCTGAGTGAAATCTCAGTGAAAGACACTTTTTCTGGACTTTTCCTGGCCTGACGTGTCTTTTGGGCCAAAATGCTCCGCCTGGGCTAATACAGGCATTTTGGGAAACGGGGCTTGGTTTCTGGGCTAATAGGGGCCTTGTGGGCTGAAATGAGTGATTTCAGGAAGTCAAAGGATGGGCTGGCAGTTGCCTCCCTACGGTTGGTGGGCTAGGCAGTTGACTTCACTCACGGCTGGTGGGCTGGCAGTTTGACTCATGGTGGTGGGATCACACACACACGCACCACACCCTCCATAACACACACCCACCTCCATCACACACACACACACACACACGCCAGCTACACACACACACCGCCAAATTCCTTCCCCCCCTCACACACCCCTCCCCCCCGCCAACACACACACCACACCCGCCAACACACACCCACACACACACACACACACCACACACACACACACACCACACACACACACAACACACACACACACACCACACACACACACACACACACACCCCACACACACAACACACACACACCACAAACACAGACACCCCTCCATCACATGCGCACAGCCACACACACAGACACCCTCCATCTCAAACACACACACACACAACATATATATGACAGTAAAACTTTTCTTGGTCTCCTCATGCGGCTGAGCGCGGCCTCTCCACTGAATGGGACTTCTGGACTGAGCAGGACCTTCCGGAGTGAGCAGGACCTTTGGACCAAGCACAGTGCAGGGCCAACAATTCAATCCATTCCATTCCAAGTCAAGCAAAGTGCAGGGCCTACAATTCAATCCGTTCCATTACAAATCAAGGACAGTGCAGTGCCAACAATTCAATCCATTCCATTCCAAGTCAAGCACAGTGCAGGGCCAACAGTTGAATCCATTCCATTCCAAGTCCAGCACAGTGGGTCACGAAGGGCCACGAAGAAGGGACACGAACAAAACCCATTTCCTTTCAAGTCAAACACAGTGCTGGGCCAACAGCATCATCCATTCCATTCCAAGTCAAGCACAGTGCTGGGCCAACAGCAACATCCATTCCATTTCAAGTCAAGCACAGTGCAGGGCCATCAATTCAATAAATTCCATTTCAAGTCAAGCACAGTGCAGGGCCAAGAACAAAATCCATTTCATTTCAAGTCAAGCACAGTGCAGAGCCAAAAACAACATCCATTTCATTTCAAGTCAAGCACAGTGCAGGGCCAAGAACAAAATCCATGTACTTTCAAGTCATGCACAGTGCAGGGCCAAGAACAAAATCCATGTCCTTTCAAGTCAAGCACAGTGCAGGGCCAAGAACAAAATCCATTTCATTTCGAGTCAAACATGGTGCAGGGCCAAGAACAAAATCCATTTCATTTCAAGTCAAGCACAGTGCAGGACCAACAATTTAATCCATTTCATTTCAAGTCAAGCACAGTGCAGGGCTACCAATTCAGTTCACTCATGGGGCAGGCACAGTTCAATCAGCACAGCACAGACACATTTCAGTTCACACACGACGGAGAATCAAAGTTCTGGATTCAACTCTCACTCACGGTCTTCCAGGGTGGCTGACTCATGTCTGGCATCTGGGGCTTTTTCCTCTGCCCCCCCGGAAGGGGTGTTACCTTCATCATGGTGAGTGACAGGCGAGAAAACAAATCAGTTGATCTCATGATTTTTTTAAGCATTCATAACTTTTTTATTATTTCACCGTTCAGAAAAAATCTCGGGGTGGTTGGAGGAGAGGAGGGCGGTGAGTGAGATGGCGAAATAATCATAGCGATATAGGGTAGCGTTTTTCTAAAATGTATTTACAATGTAGACAGGTAGTGGGACAAGATGTGACTTTTAGTAATAGTATAGATAGATATGGAATTGAGCAAATCATTCAACAAGGTTTCATATGGTAGGCTGCTCTGAAAAGTTAGATCGCACGGGAGCCATGGAGAGATAGCTAAATGGATAGAAAATTGGCTTCATGGAAGGAACTCCATCATGGGTGATGGTAGAACGTTGATTCTTGGACTGGAGGCCTGTGACCAGTGGTGCCTCATGGTGCAGTGCTGGGCCCATTACTGTTTGTAATAATTTGGATGAGAACATACATGGCAAGATTAGTTAGTTGCAGATAATATAAAAGTGGGTGATATTTCAAATAGTGATGATGGTTATGAAAAATTGCAACAGGTTGGCCAGATGGGCTGAGGAGTGGTTGATGGAATTTAATACAGAGAAATGTGAAATGTTACATTATGGGAAGTCTAACTTGGGCAGGACATACACAGTTAATGTTGGGGCTCTGGGGAGTGTAGTGTTGTAGAGCAGATGGATGTAGGAGTGCAGGTATATACTTCCTTGAAGGTAGAGTCACAGGTGGATAGGTAAAAAAGACTATTGGCACATTGGTCTTCATCAGTCAGAGTATTGAGTATATAATGTGTAGGAAGGAACTGCAGATGCTTGTTTAAATCGAAGGTAGAGACAAAATGCTGGAGTAACTCAGACTGAAGAAGGGTCTTGACCTGAAACGTCACCCATTCCTTCTCTCCTGAGATGCTGCCTGTCCTGCTGAGTTACTCACAGCATTTTGTGTCTACCTATTGAGTATACTGCAATAGTTGAGAGATCATGTTGCAGTTATATAGGACATTGGTGAGGCCGCATTTGGAGTATTGTGTTCAGTTTTGGGCACCAATTATAGAAAAGATGTTCCAAAGTTAGAAAGGGTACAGAGAAGATTTACGAGGATGTTTCCAGTACTCGAAGGTCTGAGCCATAGGGAGAAGTTGAGTATGCTGGGACTCTATTTCTTGCAGCGCAGGAGGATGAGGTGTGATCTTATAGAGGTGTGCAAAATCATGAGAGGAATAGATTGGGTAGATGCACAGAATTTCTTGCCCAGGGTAGCGGAATCGAGGACCAGAGGACATGTATTTAAGGTGAAGGGGAACAGATTTAATAGGAATCTGAGGGGTTCCTTTTTCACACAAAGGGTGATGGGTGTATGGAACAAGCTGCCAGAGGAGGTATCTGAGGCAGGGACTATCGCAATGTTTAAGAAATAGACAGGTACATGGATAGGATAGATCTAGAGTTATGTAGGCCAAACACAGGCAGGTGGGATTAGTCAAGCTTGGACATTTTGGCCGGTGTGGGAAATTTGGGCCTAAGAAGGGCCTTTTTCCATGTTGAATTACTCTATGACTCTACCTGCAACTTGATTTATTTGCATCTTCCTTGCTTGTCCCAGGTCAAGTTGTTACATGAGATATTTGTTTTCATCACTCTTCACACTGTCTACGTTTTGTTTTGATTTCTGCTCCCCAATCAACAGGTTGCTGTTCCTCACAAAGCAACTGCTCATTCTCTTTTCATTCACACATTGTGAGCATTGCAATTCTGAAACCAAATTGCGTTCCACAAATCACCACCAGAGTGCGCTGTCTACTTTAAATACTCTGTGTCCAAAGCTCCCAACATCACACTATATGGTGGTTTTAAAATTATTACCACTAGAAAAGATGGCGGCCATATTGATCTTCTGTGAGATGCAGCAATAATGTATCACATTTCAGCAACAGCGCATTCTGTAAACTTGCAGTTCCGTGCATTTATTTTACAGGACAGGAGATATACAATGTGAAGATGGACAAAGTGTGAACGTGGATGGCTCCGTGCACTAACACACCTCTGGGCACTCGGTTTGAAATCAGGCTGCAAGAATAAATGTTTCTCTAGCAGCATTCACACAGAAGGTTAATAGCATTAAACAGTTTTGGTTAACAGTTTGTATTAAATCTGCATTCACCCATCTGTGACATTAATTATACATCAGTTGTCATCTTACATTTTACTGTACATATGAGAATATTTGATATATCTGATTAAAGATAACCAACATAAAAATTGATCTAGTAATAACTTTGTGTAAAGTTTTGGACCATTGATTTGGCATTTCCCATCAATTGTGAGAAATTAAGTTGACTAGTTAAGGGTGCCCTGGTTTCAACATGGTCTAACTGAACGTGAAGTTTCCAAATGGAGCTGTTCCCAAATCACAGCTTAGCTTGGGAACAGCTCCATCCAAGACCACACGAAATTGCAGTGAATTGTGGACGCAGCCCAGACCATCACACGAACCAACCTCCCTTCTATTGAGACTCCATTTATACCTCATGCTGCCTTAGCAAGGCCAGCAGCATAATCAAGAACAAGTCGCTCCCTGGCCACTCCATCTTCTCCCCTCCCCCATCAGGCAAAAAGTATAGAAGTGTGAAAACACACACCTCCAGATTCAGGGACAGTTCCCCAATGTTATCAGTCAACTGAATCAACCTACCACAACCAGAGAGCAGTGCTGACAGCAGTGCTGACCCTCGGATTATCCTTGATCGGATTTTGCTGGCTTTATCTTGCACTATCATGTATCTATACACTGTGTATGGCTCGATTGTAATCATGTATTGTCTTTCTACTGACTGGATAGAACGCAACAAAAGCTTTTCACTGTACCTCAGTACACGTGACAGTAATAACATTAACTAACTGGCAGATGAAGCTCTTCTTACATCCAACTGCATCTATGACAATATTAGACACATCTGATACAGCTACCAACATCGAAATTGATCCATCAATGATATTGGATAATAATCAGTAAGAATATATTTAAAAAAACAATGTAACATAATATTATGTAGTTGGAGAGCTTTGCTAGTATTCTTGCAACATTTTGGATAACCATACATGAGATGATGAGAAGGGAAATCTGTCCCCAAGTCAAACTTACAGCACAAGGAAGAGAAATGATTTGTATCAATTACTGTAAAAACATCAATGCAGGTTTTATAGTATTGTGCTGTGGTAATGTAGAGGGCAGTTTCTGGATTGGGAGTGGATCTAGATAGGCATAACAATTGAGTACTGATACCACATTTGAATTGGCTACTCTAATAATTCAGTAGTAACTCAGCGGGATAGGCAGCATCTCTGGAGAGAAGATGAATGGGTGACGTTTTGGGTCGATACCCTTCTTCAGACTGGTTAGGGATAAGGGAAACAAGAGATATGGACGGTGATGTGGAGAGATAAAGAACAATGAACGGACATGTTTGGAGGGATATGGACCAAACGCAGGCAGGTGGGACTAGTGTTGTTGGGACATGTTGGCCAGTGTGGGCAAGTTGGGCTGAAGGGCCGTTTCCACGCACTATCACTCTATGACTCTATCTACAGTCATGGGGAGAATGTGCAAACACGACACTGACAGCACCTGCGGTCAGGATTGGACCCATGTCTGTGGTGCTGTGCCAGTGTATGTGTCTTACAATTCAGTCTGCCTCAGGTGTCACCTGTGATTTTGAAAACTGCGCCCTGTAGACCCAATTAATCCATCTTGAGAAAAGTATAATAGCGAATCCTGGGGAAATCTATGGTGCACATATGTCTATTCTGTTAAAAAAAACTCTTATTCCTGGAAGTGTAGGAAAGAACTGTAAATACTTGTTTAAATCGAAGATAGACACAAAGTAAAGCCCCTGTCCCACTTAGGAAACCTGAACGGAAACCTCTGGAGACTTTGCGCCCCAACCAAGGTTTCCGTGCAGTTCACGGAGGTTCCCGGAGGTTTTTGTCAGTCTCCCTACCTGCTTCCACTACCTGCAACCTCCGGCAACCACCTGCAACCTCCGGGAACCGCACGGAAACCTTGGGTGGGCCGCAAAGTCTCCATAGGTTTCCGTTCAGGTTTCCTAAGTGGGACAGGGGCATAACTGTTTCTTAAACGTTGGGAGAGTCCCAGCCTCAATTATCTCCTCGAGCAGCTTGTTCCACACACCCACCACCCTTTGTATGAAAAGGTTACCCCTCAATTTCCTATTAAATATTTTCCCCTTCACCTTAGACCTATGTCCTCGATTTACCTACTCTGGGCAAGAGACTCTGTGCATATACCTGATGTATTCCTCTTGTGATTTTATACAACTCTATAAGATCACCCCCTCATCCTCCTATGATCCAAGGAATAGAGTCCCAGCCTACTCAACGTCTCCTTATAGCTCAGACCCCCTAGTCCTGGCAACATCCTCATCAATCTTGTCTGTTTCCTTTCCAGCTTGACAACATCTTTCCTCTAACACGGTGCCCAGAACTGAACACAATATTCTAAATGCATCCTCAGCAACTTCCTATATAACTGCGACACCCACTTACAGCCTGACTCCAGTCTGCAAACCCACCCCCTCCTTTCTGCCCAACATCAACTAACAAAAGCAATTGATGAGGTGGAGAAGCTATTCAGGGGACAGAAAAGCCGGAAATCTCCAGGACTGGACAATGTTTCCCCCTCTACCCTCAAGCTCTGTGCCGAACAACTGGCACCAGTCTTCACAGACATTTTCAATCGGTCCCTGCAATCCTGCACTGTCCCTGCCAGCTTCAAAGTCTCCACTATTGTTCCCGTACCCAAAAAGCCAAGGATTACTGATCTTAATCTCGGGGAAAAAAAAATAGACGTTTCCACTTTGGAAACGGCCAGTTCTCTGTTCTCCCGTCCCCGGGCGGGAGTGGCTGAATGTGAACCCAACGGCTGTAAACCCAACACCAGACGGAGCCTGCTCCCCTCACCTCCCCCTGGCCGCCAGGGCCCAAGCCATCTTCCTCCCACACCAGCCTCGCTGACCCCAGCTAGGCCAAGCCATCCCCGCTGGGCTCATGCCACCCCTGCTGGCCCCACGCCACTCCGCTGGGCCTACACCACCCCCGCTGGGCCCACGCCACCCCTGTAGACCCCTGCTGGGTCCATGCCACCCCCGCTGACCCCCACTGGGCCCACGCCACCCCTGCTGGTCCCACGCCACCCCCGCTGACCCCCGCTGGGCCAACGCCACCTTCATCCCCCCCGCCCGCTGGGACCGCGCCACCTTCATCTTCGCCCCCCCCTGCAAGAAAGAGGGGTGGTTGTGAGAGGAGGGAGGGGGAGAGAGAGAGGGGAAGGGAGAGGAGAGAGAGATGGGGGAGGGGAGAGGGAAAGGGGGATTATCTTGAGTGAGATTGCAAAATTAAGGTAGGGTTTAAAGCTATTATATTTTCTCCTCCATATGAATAATATTAAACAACATCATATAATATCAAACAATTGGAACTGCTTTCTTTTCCTCGATAACAATACTGAAAAATATGAATTCCATAGTTTGTGACATAAATATACATTTTAATGGGATCATTATATACAGATGTAACATTTCCATTTTGAGATCGGGGTGAGGGGGGGGGGGGGGGGCTGGGGGCAAATATGCATCAAGCCGATAGCATAATCGTTAAAGAGTTAAAAGATAGCCTAAGAGGAAGATAGCCTAAGAGCTGAGAAGAGGAATCAGAGCTGCCATGGAAAGGTACTCTTCTTCAGTTTGGAAGGACATGCAAGAAATCACCAGCTATAAGAGGAAAGCCCCCCGCACTTTGGACAATCGTCAGCTGACAAACGACCTGAATGAGTTTTACTGCAGGCTTGAAAATCAGAAACGTAAACCCTGGTACCGCTTCCCCAACAAATACAGCCAGACCCCAGTCTGCAAAGAATGGACCCTGCACCCTCTCCTTCCCATTCACCACTTCACACCTACTTAAGGCAAGACTCCAGTATGAAAAGAGTGGACCCTTTCCCACCCCAACCAACACTTCACACCCACTCATAGCCTGACCTCAGTCTGCAAAGACTGGGCCCTTCTACACCCACCCCACACTAATCACCACTTCACACCCAAACTGCACCTCCACAGACACCTCTATCAAGCTTCTCAAGTTTGCGGATGACACAACCCTGATTGGACTGATCCAGATAGGGATCTCTGTACTCTTTTCAGTTTGACATCTTTCCTATAACATGGTGCCCAGAACTGAACACAATATTCTAAATGCAGTCTCACCAACGTCTTATACAACTGCAACATGACCTCTCAACTTCTATACTCAATACTCTGACTGATGAGGGCCAAAGTGTCAAAATGCTTTTTGACCACCTGATATACCTGCGACACGACCTTCAAGGAACCATGCAACCATCAACCATTCCTCTGCCCACCTGACTAATTGATCCAGATCCTGCTGCAATCTTTCACAACCATCTTCACTATCTGCAAAACCACTCACTTCTGTATCATCAGCAAACTTGCTAATCTTGCCCTGTTCTGTGACGTTTCACAGAGTGCTGGAGTAACTCAGCGGGTCAGGCTGAGTATAGAAGTTGGGAGGTCATGTTGCAGTTGCATAAGAAGTTGGCGAGGCCGCATTCAGAGTATTGTGTCCAGTTCTGGGCACCATGTTATAGGAAAGACGTCATCAAATTGGAAAGGGTACAGTGAAGATTTATGAGGATGTTGCCAGGACTAGAGGGCCAGAGTTATTGGGAGAGGTTGAGAAGGCTGGGACTCTATTTCATGGAGCACAGGAGCATGAGGGATGTTCTAATAGAGGTGTATAAAATCATGATTTGAATAGATATGGTTGAGTCTTTTGCCCAGAAGATATTGTTGAGTCTTTTGCCCGGAGTAAGTGAATTGAGGAGCAGAGGACAACATCTCACCTTTCTCTATATTTGCCAGTCATCTATATCAGGGACCTCCAAACCTTTCAGCAGGAGGGCCACATTATATATTTGGCACATTTTTGCGGGCCGTGGGAAAAAATAATGAAATTGCAGTTTTATAAATTTAATGAACTCAAAAAAGAACTTAAGTAAAACAATTGGAAGAAACTCAAAGCAAAACCTGTAGCCATCAATCAAGGTTAACCAATGAAATCATAGTTTTATGTAACCACATTAATGGGAAGGATGAAACTGCTTTTTTGTTTTCAAAATTTCATTGAATTGAGGATCCAAATTTGAGGAGCCAATTTAGTTGTGACATACTTCATTTTTGAACATGTTTGTTTACAGAGGTACTGTATATTGTACCAAGGTGGACACAAATCTACAAGCAAATTGCTTCAAATTTGGAAACTGCTCAGGCTTCAAAAATGTATAAAACTCAATCATATTTCTTTCTTTATACTTGTCTTTCAGTCCGTCATCTGCGTGAAGATCAATAATTTCCATTTGAAACCGACTTGGGAGATTTGCAACATTGCAAACAAATGGATTTTGAAAGAGCCTGATTTCATTTGCTTTGGCATCAAGGTCAGAAAATCACTCCTGAAAATGTTTTCAATCGTAAACTTACTTCATTTGCAAATGGGGAAGAAAATTCTGCTTCACTTTCTTCATGAAATTCTTCACACCATGATAAATTAACAAAATTATAAACGTTCACGTGGCCTTCAAGTAGCATCAGTTTTGCTCTGAATGCCTTGACGAGCAGAAATGGTCACAAATCTTTTTTTTTCCGCCTTGAAGCTTCAAATCCAATTGATTCATACGGCTTGTCACATCTGCAAATAATGCCAATTTCCAAAGCCACTCAGCAGCTGATAAAAGCAGTTGAGGATGATTTTTCTCTCTGAGAAATGAATTAATATCCTTTCAGAAAGAACCGCAATAAAACCTTTCCACAATTAAACCACCAAACTGCTGTATAATAAGGCAAGTCAACACTCAGAATCAATTTCTCCTAGAAAATCACAAAACTGGCGATGATTGAGTCCATGTAAAATTCTCCACAGAAGCACCAAGTTTCAAGACACAAGGCATATCAACATGCTTTCCGCACAATGCCGATAAAGTTTGCTACTTAAATACAGACAAGAACACAATGGGTTGAGGTAAACCAAACAAGTTTTACTTCAGTTCGTCATGACGGGGGTGGCAGGGATTGCTTCAGCATGTATTCAAGAATACTTGCAGTCCCCCTCGAGTTGCCACTCAAATTAACAAAGCCTCACAGGGTCTTATATACTGTTAAAGTCAAGTAGCAGCATAGCAAAAGCATTAGTCATGATGTTCTAATATGTAGCTGTTTTTCTGGGCTAGCTCGTACCTGTCTCTCTTATGAGCCCCGAGTACTTTTCCACTAGTGACACTTGACCCCCTCTCTCTCTCTGCTGTTGCTACTCCCCCTTCTTAGACACGGGCTATTTCACAAAATTTTCAAAGTGTAAGCTACATTCCACACAATCCACATTCCCCTCCCTCCTTTCCAGCATGCATAAGGGAGCATATATAAAAGCATCAGGTACACAAACGTGTCTGAGATGAGTGAGCCAAAGTTCCTTGGAATCCCTCTTGTTTCCACATTTGTTTCTCATGTGCAGAGGCGTCCCTCTATAATTCCTGAACCTCCCTCATGTCTGGCAAGACCATTCTGTCTATTAGAATCTTTGGTTCTGTGGGGACCAATGTGCAGAATTCGCAAGCTGCCAAGCGGGCCATAATGTCAGCTAGGGCATTCCCCAGAGAGATTGCTTTGTTGTGGCAACTCGAATGGGCATTGCACTTAATAATGGCCATGTGGACTGGGAAAGCTGAGGCTTGCAGTGTGGCAGTGTGTGCAGTCTGAAGAAGGGTCTCAATATGACACGCCGCCAATTCCATATCTCGAGAGATGCTGCCTCACTCATTGAGTTTCTACAGCTTTTTGTGTCTACCAGCCGGCAGGAGTTTGAATTCAGATTGACCAACGGCCGCTGGCATGCGGCAGCACCGGAAGTGCTGCAAACTCTGCGCCCGTGGAGGAGGCGGCGGGTGAGCGGTGTTCCAGTGTGCCCGTCAGCCTGTCAGTCCGGGCCCAGGCTATTGGTGACTGTGCCCGTTTACTTTGTCGTAGGAGCTGCTGAGGAGTGACGGGAAATCTACTGTCGTGTCATCTGTGAGAGCGGCGGATGGTCAGTCGGTCACTCCGTCCCACAATCTGGCCTCAACTGAATACTTCATCTTCCTTCTGAGCATGTTGCAAACTGATAGGATCAATACTGGGAACTTTCAACTGTAAATAAAAATATATTTTTATTATTATACTAGACTAAGTGGGACCCGTTAGGTCCGATGTTCACACGGGAGGGCTGGCCCCCAATGCAATTTTGCACCTCTCCACCAATTCCAATATTGGTGGCCAGTGGGGGAGGGGGGGGGCTCTCTGGTGCGATGGTATGGGTGTTGTGGGCTGAAGGGACTGGTTTTCAGATGACTAGTATGGACATTGTGGGCCAAATGGATTCTTGGGGTGGCAGCTCAGTCACTCAAGCCTGATGAGCTGGCAGCTCACTCATGGCTGGTGGGCTGGCAGTTCACTCACGGCTATTCCTTGAAATTCCATTTCAAGCAGGGTGCAAGGCCACCAAATTCAAGTGTGGTTTCTTACCACTTCAAGCAGGGTGCAAGGCCACCAAATTCAAGTGCAGTTTTATACCACTTCAAGCAGGGTGCAAGGCCACCAAATTCAGGTGCAATATCCTAACACTTCAAGCAGGGTGCAAGGCCACCGAATTCAAGTGCAGTTTCCTACCACTTCAAGCAGGGTGCAGAGCCACCAAACTCAAGTGCAGTTTCCTACCACTTCAAGCAAGGTGCAAGACCACCAAACTCGTGCAGTTTCATGCCACTTCAAGCAGGGTGCAAGCCCACCAAATTCAAGTGCAGCTTCCGACCACTTCAAGCAGGGTGCAAGGCCACCAAATTCAACTGCAGTTTTTTACCACTTCAAGCAGGGTGCAAGTCCACCAAATTCAAGTGCAGTTTCATGCCATATCAAGCACGGTGCAAGGCCACCAAATTCAAGTGGTTTCATGCCACTTCAAGCAGGGTGCAATGCCACCAAAATCAAGTGCAGTTTAATGCCACCAAGCAGGGTGCAAGGCCACCAAATTCAACTGCAGTTTTGTACCACTTCAAGCAGGGTGCAAAGCCACCAAATTCAATGCAGTTTCATGCCACTTCAAGCAGGGTGCAAGGTCACGGGAGGGGGCTTGGCCTTTATGGCATGATTGAGAGGAGAGCGATTCTCGATAGTTTTAAAACACTAATAACACTTTTATTTTTCATTTCATCAGGTGCAGAATCCGCTGCACCTGATGAGTGGAGGGGGACTGAGTAAGATGGCGAAAAACTCACAGCCGTAAGTGGTAGCGTTTTATCTAAAACCAATATACAGGAAATTGTCAAGTTCAGACTTTTAATCATTTGCCATTCCAAACCAACCACCACCAACCATTTGCTGTTCTTCATTTCAAACCAACCACCACCGACCATTTGCTGTGCTTTATTTCAAACCAATCACATTTTCATTTTCAAACCACATTAAGGGCACTCAAGGTCAGTAAAACCACACTAACAGATTAGTAGACATGTGTTTAGTGTTATTCACAGCTCAGACTGAGAGACGTGACCCTCTCGCTCCCCCATCTTGCAGAGACTGACTGAGGCACTCAACACTTCTGAGTTTTATAGTCCCTCCGGAAGAAGCGTGGCCTTCAGGAGAGAGAATCTCAACATTTTTTAAACACTAATAACACTTTTATTTTTCATCGATGGGAAAAATTCTCTTGTCCTGCAGTTCAGAAAATTCAAGTGGAATCAGTTTGCATTGGAGCTAAGAAACAGCAAGATCAAAAACCATTGATAGGAATCGAACTGCTAATGGTTGTATAGGGCATGGTGTCAGGTAATTAGAAGGGCATCTAACGGGTAATATAGTAATCATATGGGACTAAAATCAACATGTAGACTGGGCAAACAAATTGAGTTGTAGTAGGCAGCAACCTTTTACCATTTATGGAAATACCTTGGATAAAGGGAGGACAAAGTAATTTTTTTGATATAAGCAAAGTTATGCATGAAAGTAAAAGGAAAGAAGGAAGCTGCAATTGGATATGGATAGGTTATGGGGAAAGAGCGACACAGGAAAAAGAGGAGGGAGGGTATATTGCAATTGGAGAATTCCATGTTTGTAGCATTGGGTTGGAAGATTGTTAGAGTATTGGTAATAGAGTCATAGAGTTATTTAGGATGGAAATGGGCCCTTCAGCTCAACTCGTCCATACCGACCAAGGTGTCATCTAAATTACCCCCATTTGCCCACATCTGGCCCATACGTTTCTAAACGGTCTTCGTCTCAACGTTTCCTATCCAAATGTCCTTTAAATGATGTTCTTCTTCTTCTTGCGTATGACGTGCACAGCCTAAAGTTGTAGGACAACTTGTTCTATTTCATCTTACTTGATTGTTCACGCCGGGTTGATTGCATTCGTCGAAACAGAGTGGACCACATGAAGGTTGCAATCTTCCACCCTTAAATGATGTTATTGTACTTGCAATCCAGCATGTATAAAACTACTTTGAAAGAACATTTCTTTTGTGCATAATGCAGCCTGGTACATCATTCTATTTCTGCTACAACCAAGGAACTGATTGTGGACTTTGGAAGGAGTAGGATGGGGACACACAGTCCCGTTTATATCAACGGGTCAATGGTTGAAAGGGTCAAGAGCTTCAAATTCCTGGGCGTGCACATCTCAGAAGATCTTTCCTGGTTGGAGAACACTGATACAATTATCAAGAAAGCACATCAGCGCCTCTACTTCCTGAGAAGATTACGGAGAGTTGGTTTGTCAAGGAGGACTCTCTCTAACTTCTACAGGTGCACAGTAGAGAGCATGCTGACCGGTTGCATCGTGGCTTGGTTCGGCAACTTGAGCGCCCTGGAGAGGAAGAGACTACAAAAAGTAGTAAACACTGCCCAGTCCATCATCGGCTCTGACCTTCCTTCCATCGAGGGGATTTATCGAAGTCGCTGCCTCAAAAAGGCTGGCAGTATCATCAAAGACCCACACCATCCTGGCCACACTCTCATCTCCCTGCTACCTTCAGGTAGAAGGTACAGGTGCCTGAAGACTGCAACGACCAGGTTCAGGAATAGCTACTTCCCCACAGCCATCAGGCTATTAAACCTGGCTCGGACAAAACTCTGAACATTATAACCCATTATATGTTATTTGCACTTTATCAGTTTATTTATTCATGTGTTTTGTAGTCAATGCCTATTATGTTCTGGGTGCTGAAGCAAAGCAAGAATTTCATTGTCCTATCAGGGACACATGACAATAAACTTGAACTTGAACTTGACCTACATGATAGCTATGTGATTTGTGCCGGCCTTTGGTCATTGTTTTGCAAAGAACAGACTTTTGAGAATCCGCCCCAACTTTAGTTCAACAGCTAATCTTTTAAAAAATGGTAACAGCCTATTTATTTCAATATATGCCTCAAGCACACATTTACATCTGAAAGTGAAAATAAAAACAAGTTTAGGTGTAGTCTTTATGTCCAAATGTTCTTGTGCGTTTATAATATTAGTGCGTGTAATAATGTCAGTGCACCATGATGTAGTGATCTGCTCGGGTATAAAATTGGGGCTGCAGCTGCCCTGATTTGAATCTATCTCAAATACTTGTGGGTTTGAACTTGACCCTTGGTGTTGTAGTCTCAGGCATACTGTTCACATGCAGTAATTCTGGGCCACAGCGTTGGGATGACATACCAGCCCATCCTGACCCAAGTATTGTATTGGAAGATGGATGCTACACATATGGGCAGATCCCATGAGGTGATGTTTATTTTACCCAGTGACCAACATTTGGTGTAATTCATTCTGCGAGATTTTGTTACCACAATGTGCTCTTTACATGGAAACATAGAAACATAGAAAATAGGTGCAGGAGTAGGCCATTCGGCCCTTCAAGCCTACACCACCATTCAATATGATCATGGCTGATCATCCAACTCGGTATCCTGTACCTGCCTTCTCTCCAGACCCCTTGATCCCTTTAGCCACAAGGGTCACACCTAACTCCCTCTTAAATATAGCCAATGAACTGGCCTCAACTACATTCTGTGGCAGGGAATTCCAGAGATTCACCACTCTCTGTGTGAAAAATGTTTTTCTCATCTCGGTCCTAAAAGATTTCCCCCTTATCCTTAAACTGTGACCCCTTGTCCTGAACTTCCCCAACATCGGGAACAATCTTCCTGCATCTAGCCTGTCCAACTCCATATTTGGAATTTTCGCTTTTATTTCACTTCAAGGATTTGGATGTTAATTATATTAAAATCTGTTTAGCAAATGTTGCCTAAAGGCTTCTCCAGATAACCTTATTACAGCAAGTGTTGGAGATGCAACGATAATTATCTGAATTGTTATTTTTATGTTTTAGCCTTTCTCCACCATACTACAATGAGAGCCATCTTCCAATTAAAAATCTGCACACAGGCTGATTAAGGGTGACTGGCATATCAGCCAAGACCTGGACACTGGGGCCGACAGTTAGGATGAAGTGGTATAAAGAATCTATTTCTGTACATTGAATCTAGTGTTTGAAATCTAGACTTCAAAGCTAATGAAGCTATGGAGATACAGAAACTGCAGATGCTGGAATCTTGAGCTAAACACAACGTGGTGGAATAAAGGGCCTGTCCCACTTGGACAACCTAATCCACGAGTTTAGAAGACCCTAGACGAGTTGAAAAAAATGTCAAGGTCGTGTTGACTCGCCAAAGTAAAATACCTCCTATGACCTCCTACAACTTTGTCTACGACTTCCTATGACCCCCCTGGACCTCAGTCTATCACACCTAGCTACGAGTGGAAAATGATCGCATGATAAAATGATGTCAGGTTTGCATTTTTTCTCGGGCCAGTTACCGACCTACGACTACCTACGACTATCTACGACTACTATCACGACCTACTACGACCTACCTACGATCTACCTACGAGTAATAAGTATCCGTTTTTTCCATGCCAACCTTTTTTTTACTCGTGGGCATTTTTTACAGGCTGGAAAAAACAGCGCGACCTACTTGAGGCCACGAGTACGCGGAGACCACTCACGAGCATGAGGAAGAGTCACGAAGACCTCCTACGACCTCGTGGCGACCATGCTGCGAGTATAAGTCAAGGGCAAACTTGGCAGAGGTCGCCAATTAGGTCATGAAAGTTGGACAAGGGCTTGACTGGCTCAGGTAGCATCTGCAGAGGGAATGGATAAGTGTCATTTCAGGCTGGAATCCTTCTTCAGTGAATGTGGTACTGTGAAGGCTGAAAAAACCTGAGAGTTGGACATGGCGATAGATGGATACATGTGAAAGGTGTTTGTTTTCAAGATGGGTGGAGTAAATAAAAAAGGCTAGAGATGAAACCACAAAAGGGGGTCAGAGAAGGAGAGAAATGGATATATCTGGAAGGGAAGATGAGGGTGGGGCGATGGGAAAAAGAGGAAGAAATATGGGAGAAATATGTATGCACCGGGATGCAGGGGTGCAGGAATGGGAGAGAGGTTGGGGGTCTTGCTTAAAATTAGAGAATTCAGTGTTCCAACCATTGGGTGTAAGCTACCCAAGAGGAATATGAGTTGCTGTTCCTCCAGTTTTCATGTGGCCTCACTCTGGCAATGGAGGACCCTAAGAACACAAATGTCAAGCTTTGTCACTCCACACATCTGCCAATCAAAAACCCTCACCTATATCCACCCAACACTTAACAGGCTTTGTCCCATCCTCATCTTTCTTTGCCAGCCTTCACCCCCGACTATCTGTCTGCAATTGACCCATGGCCCTCCATATCCTTCCTTTCCATAGATCTGTACAACGTCTTTCTAAAGTAGTGCTTATGCTACAACCATCAGCAGTTGTATCATCAATGAAGATAAGTGAGCCAGTACCTTCAGCAGCCATACATGCCCAGGCCATAACACCTCCACCACCATGTTTCAAAGATGAGGTGGCATGCTTTGGATCTTTGGCAGTTCCTTCTCTCCTCCATACTTTGGTCTTGCCATTACTCTGATATGCTGATCTTCGTCTCATCTGTCTACAAGACATTTTTCCAGAACGGTGGTTGCTCTTTTAAGTATTTCTTGGTAAACTGTAACCTGGCCATTCCTGTTTTTGTGGCTAACCAGTGGTTTGCATCTTGTAGCTTCTGTATTTCTGTTCATGAATTCTTCTGCGGACAGTGGTCATTGACAAATCCACACCTGACTCCTGAAGAGTGTTTCTGATCTTTCGGACAGGTGTTAGGGTTTTTTTTCGTTATTATAGAGAGAATTCTTCTGTCATCAGCTGTGGAGGTCTTCCTTGGCCTGCCAGTCCCTTTGCGATTAGTAAGCTCACCAATGCTCTCTTTCTTCTTAGTGATGTTCCAATCAGTTGATTTTCGTAAGCCTAATGTTTTGCTTTTGTCTCTAACAGTTTTATTCGTGTTTCACGGTCTCATAATGACTTCTTTGACTTTCATTGGCACAACTTTGGTTTTCATGTTGATAAACAGCAATAAAAGTCTCCAAAGGTGATGGGAAGGCCTCTAACCTGGCAAACAGCCATCCACAATTACTGTCTGGTATCTCCCATTCAGCCACTGTTGAATCCTTCTTGCTACTCCACTATTAATACCCAACAATTGATCCTTCTTAACCAACCTTCCATGTGGAACCTTGTCAAAGGCGTTACTGAAGTCCATATGGACAACATCCACCACTTTACCCTCATCAATTTCCCTAGTAACCTCTTCAAAAAATTCAATACGATTATTCAAACATGACCTTCCAGGCACAAATCCATGTTGACTGTTCCTGTTTATCCAGATGATTATATATATTATCTCTAAGTATCCTTTCCATTAATTTGCCCACCACTGACGTCAAACTAACAGGTCTATAATTGCTAGGTTTACTCTTAGAACCCTTTTTAAACAATGGAATAACATGCGCAGTATGCCAATCCTCGGGCACCATTCCCGTTTCTAATGACATCTGAAATATTTCTGACATTGCCCCTTCTATTTCTACACTAACTTCCCTCAGCCCTAGGGAATATCCTGTCAGGACCTGGAAACTTATCCACTTTTATATTTTTCTAAAGTGTCAGTACTTCCTCTTCTTTGATCCTCATAGTTTCCTTAGCTACCCTACTTTTCCCATACCTCACAGAATTCAATATCCTCCTTGGTGAATGCCGAAGAAAAAAAAATTTCCCCATCTCTTTTGGCTCTGCAGATAGCTGTCCACTCTGACTCTCCAATGGACCAATTTTATCCCTCATTATCCTTTTGCTATTAATATAGCTGTGGAAACCCTTTGGATTTACTTCCGCCTTACTTGCCTTTTCTAATTTCTTTCTTAAGATTCTTTTTACATTCTTTATACTCCTCAAGCACTTCATTTACTCCATGCTGCCTATAATTATTGTAGATCTCTCTCTTTTTCCGAACCAAGTGTTCCTCAAAAAATTCCAAAAGATTAGTCAAGTATGATTTCCCCTTCATAAATCCATGCTGACTTTACCTGTCAGAGTCTTGCATTAAAATAATGCATTTTAATCCAACGGTCTTTACTTGCTCCCTGCCATGCTCCTGCCTGCCTTGTATAATGAACATTCTGAAGCTAACCTGTATCAAATTCCACACCACACCTTTGGATCCCACCTCCCCGCCAATCGAGATTAAACCATTCCAAGTATTAACAGCAAAACTGCCCATCCGGATATTGGTCCCTTTTCAGTTCAGGTGGAACCCGTTCCTCCAGTACAGGTTACTTCTGCTCCAGATGAGATCCCAATGGTCCATAAATTGGAATCCCAGCACTATCTCTTCAGCCGCACACTCATCTATCCTAAACTCCAATTCCTACCCTCAGTAATACGTGGCACTGAGCTAGCAGGCACAGGTCACTACCCACAATGGCCCTGCTTTTGAATCTTTTGCCTAACCCTCACATTCACTCATGTAAGATAAAGAGAATATGAATGTAATGTAAAAGCGGAGGAAAGGAAATAGATCGGGGGGGGGGGGGGGGGGGGGGGGGGGGGGGTTAGTGGGAGAAATGAATGTGCTTCCAGCTGTGGCACAGGATAGAGAGATAGGGAAATGGGGTGAGGTGGGTGTTGCTTAAAATTGGAGCTAACACTCATCCCCCATCCTTCCCCCCTCAGTTTCCCGTGCCTCTCCAAGATGCACATCCATTTATTCCACTATCCACTCAATTCCTCCATCCCTTCGCCCAATACCCTTTCCTCAGGCTTCATATTTCACTTATTTTATGTTATTTTATGGATTTGTTGTCTTTTCATATCTGGCCTTTGTCCACCCATCTGCCAATCACAACCCCCCCTCACCTGTGTCGCCAGCATTTATCCAGCTTTCTCTCCCCACTACAAATAGTCTGAAGAAAGGTTCCAACTCAAACCATATCCCATTCACGTAATCCAGAGATACTGCCCGACCCGTTGAGTCCTTGAAGCACTTCTGATTTTAACTAATTGGAGACAGTTGGTTTGTAAGTTTCAAGACTGCACCAACACTGGAGGTGTTGCAGAGAGTGTAGAATCACTCCTAAATATTCTACTGAGCAACAAATCAACCAACAGTTTAAACATTTCTCCCACCCGCCGCCTCACCGACACAGTGTGACTGTAGTGTATAACATGGATAGGGTGCACTGCTGCAACCTTCTAGAATCTTCCAGATCACTGGCATCTGCCACCTGTAGGGAAGAAAAAAGGAGCCGGATGAAAAAGCAGCCATTTCCAAGGTTTTCTCCAAGTTAAATGTAATCTCACTTTGAAATAAACATGGCTGTTCCTTTATTGAATCAGGATAAACAGCAGTGTTGTAATGTTACACTGACTCCAGTCCAAAAAACGTTAATTCTTTGTTTGCCATTTGTTAGCACATTTTAGAAAATTGTCTAGATTTTGTTGCAGGCAGCCAAAGGCTGATTCATTTGCAGAGTAATGAAGAATGTAATAAAAACAAAAAATCTTCATGTGCTGGAAATCAGACACAAAAACAGAAAATACTGGTAAAACTCAGCATCAGTGGAAAGAGAAACAGTCAACAGTCTAAAGAAGGGTTTCGGCCCGAAACGTTGCCCATTTCCTTCGCCAGTCTGAAGAAGGGTTTTGGCCCGAAACGTTGCCTATTTCCTTCGCTCCAAAGATGCTGCTGCACCCACTGAGTTTCTCCAGCATTTTTGTGTACAGTCAACATTTAAGGTCGATGCCCATTCAACAGAATCAGTAACGAGAGAGATGCAAGGTAGTTTTCATTGGATGAGGAGGCGAGGGAAGGATGTGTAAAGCGAAGGGAATGAATGCGATGTGATTAATTGAAATGGCTTCATGACTGCAGTTACCAGCACATTAAGACTCTTTGTCTGGGTAATGAATAGTCAATGTTGTGGTCAGAACAAACAGGCTAGAACTGATGAGTTAGAAAAGAAAATTGACTTGACATGATGAAAATGGAATATTCTGGACAATCTATGCAGGATAGGCAGATTATGTGGAAAGAGACACAGTTAACTTTCCAGATGAGGGACAAGCACCGGTCATCACTCAGAGAAAAATATGATGCATTCCACGTTATACATCACACCATTTACCTGGCACTGAACTAGAAGTTGCAAATTAACCATTTTGAATATGTGCCTGGAATAGAACTTAGATCCCAAATCTTCTGATCTGTGTGCTGCGGAAACATGTTTGTCAGCATACCAATATTTCACAGAAGATAAATGACAGATAAGCGCAGCAAACACCACTATAGCAGTTGTTTCCTGCCAGCTCAACAGCAAAAAGATATTTTGCAGAGACATGCTGTGCAGGTAATATATAAATTACCTGATGTAAATGTAGATGGGTTGTTAAGAATGTTTGTTGACTATACTAATATTGGTGGAGTTGCCGATAGTGAGGAATGCTGCCAGAAGACAGAGCGGGATCAAATGTAAGAAGAGAGCATCCAGTTAATGGCAAGACCCGTAAAAGCATTGGCGTGCAGAGGGATCTTGGAGTCCAATTTCATTGTTTACAGAAGGTGGCAGCAGAAGTAGATAAGGTGGTAAAGGAGATACATTGTGTGCTTGCCTGCATTGCGAGGGGGATTGAATACAAGAGTCTGGGAGTCACGATGCAGCTGTATAGGACTTTGGTTAGGCTACATTCGAAGTATTGTCTGCAGATCTGGTCGCCCCACTACGGGAAAAACAGTTCATAAGATGTGGAGGTTTTCGAGAGGGTGCAGAGGAGGTTTCCCAGAATGCTACCTGATTAGTTTAGTTTAGTTTATTATTGTTACATACACTCAGGAACAGTGAAAAGCTTTTTGTTGCATGCCATCCTGTCAATGAAAAACCTACACATGATTACAATCATGCTGTCCACAGTGTAGAGGTACAAGATAAAGGGGGCAACATTCAGTGCAAGAAAAAGTCTGATAATGTTTATTAAAGATAGTTCAAAGGTCTCCAATGTGGTAGATGGGAGGTCAGGACTGCACTCTCTCTGGTGAAAGGACTTTCCAGTTTCCAGTTGTCAGGGTTTCAATGACTTGAATTTGCTTCGTTGGAATGTCAAAGGTTGAGGGGAGACTTGATAGAAGTAAACAAAATTATGAGAGGCATGGATAGGGTAGATGGTCAGAACCTTTTATCCAAGGTTGGAAAAGTCAAACACTAGAGGTCACAGCTACAAGGTGGGGTGTCTTAGAGTATCTCCGAGTCATACAGCAAAGAAACAGGCCCTTTGACCCAGCTGGCCCATGACAACCAAGGTGCCACATCTACACCTGGCCATGTTTGGCCCATATCCCTCTTAAATTTTCCTTTCAATGTACCTGTGCGTATGTCTTTTAAATGTTATTGTTTCTGCCTCAATTACAGTACCTCCACCGGCAGCTCATCTCTTGTGCCCATCGCCCTGTGTTTGGAAAACGTTCCCCTTCAAGTCAAGTCACTTTTATTTCTATAGCACATTTAACAAACAACTCTCGTTGGCCAAAGTGATTGACATTGGTGGAGGTATTAACGTTATACAACATTGGTTCATAGATTAAGTGCATACATAAATACATACATATAGCCCTCTCACCATCAACCTAATCCCCTGGTTCTTGATTCCCCTACTCTGGATAATAGACTATCCATCCTATCCCCTCATGATCATATACAACTCTATAATATCACCTCACATCCACGCACTCTCCACAGAATACAGTCCTAGCCTGCCCAATCGGTCCTTATAGCTCAGTCCCTCAAGACCTGACAACATCCTTGTTCAGGTAAATCTCTACATTATTTCTAGTTTAACAACACCTTCTATAGCTGGGTGACCAACTCTGATCACAATACTACAACTGTGGCCTCATTAGTACTTTGTACAGTTGTAACATCCAAACTTCTACCCACAAAATCCTGATTAATGAAGTCCAAAGTGCCAAAATCCTTTTTGCCCAGCTTATCAACCTCTGTGCTACCAATTTCAATGAACTATTCACCTGCATTCCGAGATCTCTGTTCTGCAAAACTCCCCAGTCCTGATATTTATAGTGAAGATCCCGCCCAGATTAGAGTTCCCGAAATGCTGTACCTCACATTTATCTGCATTCAACTCTATTAACCATTATTCTGCCCCCTTGCCAACTGATCAAGATCCTGCTGCACTTTTTGACAACTATTTGCACTGTCTACAATACCAGCTACTTTAATGTAATCTGCAAATTTACTTACCATGCCTTGTAGGTTCACATCCAAATTGTTGATGTAAACCACAAACAGCAGTGGATCCAGCACCAATCCTTGAGGCACGTCACTAATCAGAGTCCCCAAGTCCATAAAACAATGTTCCACCATCACCCTCTGTTTCCTGCCATAAAAATAATTTTCTATCCAGGCCATTAGCTATCTTTGCATCCCATGCAATCTAACCTTCCAGAACAGCTACCATGTGGTACCTCATCAAATGCCTTGCTGAAATCTATGTAGAAAATGTCTACAGCTCTGCCATCAACCTATATGGTTACATAGAGTCATACAGTGATACAGTGTGGACACAGGCCCTTCGGCCCAACTTGCCCACCCCAGCCAACAATGTCCCAGCTACACTAAACCCACTTGCTTGCGCTTGGTCTATCTCTCTCCAAACCTGTCTTATCCATGGACCTGTCTAAATCTTTTCCCCTTCATCTTGAACCTATGACATCTGGTCCACGATTCCCTTACTCTGGGCAAGAGACAGTGCACCTCTTGATCAATTCCTCTCATGATTGTGTACACCTCTATAAGATTACCCTACTAAACCTCCCTCTATAGCTCGCACCCCCCAGTCCTGGCAACGTCCTCGTAAATAATTTGTGAACCTATTCAAGCTTGACATTATCTTTCCTATAACATGGTGCCCAGAACTGAACACAATATTCTAAATGTGGTCTCACCAACATCTTATACACTGCAACATGACCTCCCAACTTCTATACTCAATACTCTGACTGATGAAGGCCAAAGTGCCAAAAGCCTTTTTGACCATCCTACCTACCTGCGAGTCAACCTTCAAGGAACCATGCACATGTACTGCTAGATCCCTCTGCTCTACAACACTACCCAGGGGCCTACCATTTACTGTGTAGGTCCTGCCCTTGTTCGACATCCCAAAATGCAACACCTCACACTTCTCAGTATTGAATTCCATCAACCATTCTTCCGCCCACCTGGCCAATTGATCCAGACGTGTACAAGAAGGATGAGTTGCACCTGAACTGGAAGGGAACAAATATCGAGGCAAGCAGGTTGGCTCTACTATATGGGTGGGTTTACACTATATGGGGTGATCCACAGAGGTCACATGCACTCTCTGTCTATTTCCTTTTCTCATGCTCACCCACCCTCTCTATTCCTGGACCATGGGCATTATGACTTCACTGCACATCTTATCAAAGAAGCTCTCATTCTCCTGGATAGTCCAAAGGTCATCCAGATGCATGTCTTGCTTCCGATCACAGTCCTTAACAAGCTGTACCTGGACACAATAACTACAGGTATAATAGTTACAGTCTCCAGCAGTTTTCCTACCTTCCTACATCCTGATTGAGGAGTATTGAACCAATTTACCTGCCACCTGGAAGTTAGTGCACTCACCCAAGAAAGAAAAAAACAATCACAAGACTCACACACGTGCAGAATGTACGTTATCTTCTAAACCAACTTGCCCCCCACCCCCACACACAACACTTGCCTCTCCCCCCACACACAGCACTTGCCCCCCCCCACACACAGCACTTGCCCCTCCCCCACACACAGCACTTGCCCCCCCACACAACACTTGCCCCTCCCCCCACACACAGCACTTGCCCCTCCCCCCCACACAACACTTGCCCCTCCCCCCACACACAGCACTTGCCCCTCCCCCACACACAGCACTTGCCCCCCCACACAACACTTGCCCCTCCCCCCACACACAGCACTTGCCCCTCCTCCACACACAGCACTTGCCCCCCCACACAACACTTGCCCCTCCCCCACACACAGCACTTGCCCCCCCCACACAACACTTGCCCCCCCCCACACAACACTTGCCCCCCAACACACAGCACTTGCCCCTCCCCACACACAGCACTTGCCCCCCCACACAACACTTGCCCCTCCCCCACACACAGCACTTGCCCCTCCCCCACACAGAGCAGTTCTTGCCCCTCCCCCACATACAGTACTTGCCCCCCGCAACACAGCATCTGACACACCGCCCTTCCCATTAATGCGCAATCTTTTATCTAGGGTAGGGAAGTCAATAACCAGATGATAAAGGTTTAAGGTGACAGAGAAAAATTCATTAGAAATCCAAGGGACAACTGTTTTACTCAGAGAATGGTGGGTTTTCTGTTACGAGCTGCCAGAGGAGGGACAGTAGCTGTGGCAGGGACTATAACAGCATTTAAAAGACACGTGGAGAGATACATGAAAGGAAAGGTTTAGAGCCATATGGGTCAAATGTGTGCAAAAGAGACTAGCTTAGATGGGGCAATTTGGTGAGCATGGACAATTGGGGCTGTCGAGCCTGTTTCCATGCTGTATGACTCTATGACAGATGGATAACTTGCCCCATGTGATGCTGCTAAACAAGATGAGAGTGCAAGGTATTAGAGGGAATATACCTGCATGGATAGCAGGTTGGCTAAATGGCAGAAGGCCGAGAGTGGGAAAAAAGGACTTTTTGTGATAGGCTACTGGTGACTAGTGGTGTTCCGTTGGGGTCGGGGTTGAGGCCTCTGCTCTTCACATAGTTTATCAATGATTTGGATGAGGAAATTTGGCTGTTTGCAGATGATACAAAGATAGGTGGAGGAGTAGCTAATGTAGAGGAAGCAGGGAGTCTGCAGAAGTACTTGTACAGGTTGGAAGTTTTACTGACTGTCAAGTCAAGTCAAGTCAAGAGAGTTTATTGTCATGTGTCCCAGATAGGACAATGAAATTCTTGCTTTGCTTCAGCACAACAGAACATAGTAGGCATGAATACAGAACATATCAGTGAGTCCATATACCATTATATAAATATATACACACATCAATAAATAAGCAGATAAAGTGCAAATAAACAGATAATGGTCTATTAATGTTCAGAGATTTGTTACAGTTGAGTTTAATAGTCTGATGGCTGTGGGGAAGAAGCTGTTCATGAACCTGGATGTTGTAGACTTCAGGCTCCTGTACCTTCTACCTGAAGGCAGCAGGGAGATGAGTGAGTGGCCAGGATGGGCCAATTGGCCTAATTCTGCTCCTATGACATGAACATAAAAACATGAGAGTATGAAGTATTTTTGTTCTCTTCTACACTGGAGACTGTGATACAGGGCACAATAAAAATGAATTAAAACTGCATTCAGCATGGTGTGGTATTTTCAATCGGCTGCTGAGAGTGCGGGTGGGCTGGGTGCTCTGAACTGTTTGCAAATTGCCAAAGCACCAGGTGGTGGAAGGATGTAAATGAGAAGAGCACCCACATGGTCTGGATCACACTGTGGACACTGGGATCAACCATCTCCTCGCTGACGGTAAGCTTCTTTAACTGTCTGCTTCTTGGATGCAGGTATCGGCTCGGTGGCACGTTTCCGTTTCAAATTCAATAAATAATAGACAATAGGTGCAGGAGTAGACCATTCGGCCCTTTGAGCCAGCACCGCCATTGACTGTGATCATTGCTGATCATCCACAATCAGTACCCCGTTCCTGCCTTCTCACTATATCCCTTGACTCCGCTATCTAACTCTCTCTTGAAAGCATCCAGAGAATTGGCCTCCACTGCCTTCTCAGGCAGAGAATTCCACAGATTCACAACTCTCTGGGTGAAAAGGTTTATCTTCATCTCCAATCTAATGGCTTACCCTTTATTCTTAAACTGTGGCCCCTGGTTCTGGACTCCCCCAAATTGGGAACATGTTTCCTGCCTCTAGTGTGTCCAAACCCTTAATAATATTTTCTGTTTCAATAAGATCACCTCTCACCCTCTAAATTCCAAAGTATACAAGCCCAGCCGCTCCATTCTATCAACATATGACAGTCTGCCATCCCGGGAGAGAACCTACGCTGCACTCCCTCAATAGCAAGAATGTCTTTCCACAGATTTGTCCAGAAAACTGCACACAATACTCCAGGTGTGGTCTCACTAAGGCCCTGTACAACTGCAGAACGACCTCTTTGCTCCAATACTCAACTCCTCTTGTTATGAAGGCCAACATGCCATCCGCTTTCTTCACTGCCTGCTATACCTGCAAGCTTACTTCAGTGACTAATGAACAAAGAGCCCAAAATCAAGTTGTGCTTCCCCTTTTCCCAATTTGACACCATTCAGTTAATAATCTGCCTTCCTGTTTTTGCCACCTAAGTGGATAACCTCACATTTATCCACATTAAACTGCATTTGCCCACTCACCCAACCTGTCCAAGTCACCCTGCAATCTCACAGCATCATCCTCACAGTTCACACCCCCACCAGCTTTGTATCATCTGCAAATTTGTTAATGTTACTTTTAATCCCTTCATTGGTTTCTCAAGAGAAGATGAAAGAAAGAAAATGGATGGGATAAACCCATTAATGGGCAGGTTCTTCTCATTGGTGCATTCTAGCAGACTGCAGTTCACGCCTTACTTCGTTCAAAATCTATTGGTTGTTTGGAGCAAAACATCATTTACTATGAAAACAGTTATCAAAGAATTAACTCTCAGATACGTTAGTGTGTCAGAAGATTTTGGAGAGACCATTCTATGTCCGTAGTGGGTGTTCAGTTGAAGTCCTGGTGTCATCGCTGCAATTGGCCGCTGGGAGAATGCTGCGGTCCTTCTTGACTTTGGTTGTATTGCAGATTTGGAACTGTGAGTTCATTGAGAATGTTGAAAGTATTCGGTGATCAATTAACATGATATTTATTATTATACTCTATATTACCGTATCTTTATAGCTACATAATTGAACGTTGTGGTGTATGGACTGTGGATAGTAGAAAATATTTATTCTCTGAATGGAGACACAAGGGCCTGAAGATGCTGCTTTACTAAAAAAGACACAATTTGCTGGAATAACACAGCGGGTCAGGCAGCGTCTCTGGAGAACTTGGATAGATGACATTTCAGGTCGGGACCCTTCTTCAAACTGTTGCTGCCTGATCCACTGAGTCACTCCAGCACTGTGTGGCTTATCACTAAATGTTGTGATTATTAAAATAGTGATTTATTAAATTGATGATAAATTTCTGCCACGTGTGAAATGCCCACCTGTCCAGATCAGAGGTTTGGGTATTTTTTATAATGAGCGCACAGGAGCAGAGATGAGAAAATATGCTCATATACTTCAAATTTATGACGGGAGAAGTGGGCTATTCAAGTGTGGCAATTATGTTTATAAATTATTCATTATTTTCAAATATTTTCTAACTGAGCCATTTGGTAACTAGTTGCTGACTTCTGCCGGAACAGTGTGTGTTTGGATAATGTCGCCGAGATTAACACATTTAACGTCCCATTCCGATTTTGCAAACAGATTTAAACGTGAAATTTCATCTACGGGAATTTTCTTCAGTCACAGATCGGTCCACCCGCACGACTCTGGTCTTGTGTACTGCAATTCAGAAAGAGATTATTAATCTGAATTGATCAGAGATATAGGGCGGTCACTGTTGGGACTGAGTACATCGGAGTCCGTAGAGTATAAACTCCTTGAGGTGAACAACAGCATCCAAAGCTGCAGCTGTTGCTGACTGAAGCCGCACACAGATTCCTGTCGCTGATAGTGATCAGTTGCAGATTTTTTGTCCACCATGTCATAGAGTGAGCGGAGCAAATTTATAAATTGCAGTTAATATCGTGTTGTTGGAAAGGTTTTATTAATTTTACATCATTAGAAGGCATACCGATGTAGAATGAACACTGTTAAAATTAACATTCATTTTGTCATTGATCTTTGATCTTAATCACTCACTAGGAAGGATATTTCCTTCTTCAAATGTGTGACAGTATATATTAAACTGAGTTTTCAGTTTGCCCCTGTGTGTGTGCGGCGATAAATAGTAACTCATTTTGCTCGGGGCATTTTTGCATTCTCCATTTTGTTTATATAGAGAATCGCAATTTGTGAGATGTTGCAAATTCACTTCTTCGATTCAGCTTGAAAGTTTAACGTGTTAAATGCAGAGAGAGAGAGAGAGAGAGAGAGAGAGAGAGAGAGAGAGAGAGAGAGAGAGAGAGAGAGAGAGAGAGAGAGAGAGAGAGAGAGAGAGAGAGAGAGAGAGAGCAGAGAGATCGAGCGAGCTCTCTCTCTCTCTCTCTCTCTGCTCTCTCTCTCTCTCTCTCTCTCTCTCTCTCTACTCTCTCTCTCTCTCTCTCTCTCTCTCTCTCTCTCTCTCTCTCTCTCTCTCTCTCTCTCTCTCTCTCTCTCTCTCTCTCTCTCTCTCTCTCTCTCTCTCTCTCTCTCTCGACTCTCTCTCTCTCTCTCTATCTCTCTCTCTCTCCTCTCTCTCTCTCTCTCTCTCTCTCTCTCTCTCTCTCTCTCTCTCTCTCTCCTCTCTCTCTCGCCTCTCTCTCTTCTCCTCTCTCTCATCTCTCTCTCCACTCGCCCCGAGAGAGAGAGATATAAACAGAACCTTCGGCGGGGCAGCAGCTGCTGAGGAAAGTATAATAGTCCACGTTGGGACTGATGGACAGAATTTGTGGAAAGAACAGCAGAGAACAAATCACCTTTGTTTCTCTTTCCACAGGTACTGAGTGTTTCAGAGTTTTACCTCTGTTTTGACGATTTCTCCCATTTGCTGCTTTCTTGATTAATTCAGGCACAGATTCAGCTGTTGTTTCTCAATCCCCGTCCACCTCATTGACGCTTCTATTTAGTGCCACGTTCAGTCGATCGTATAGTTTCTCAATGTTCACGGTTTTGGTTAAGGTTTATGTTATAAACTCCATCAAAGGGAAATGCGCATTGCCTGATCGAGTAGACTTTCGGCAATCTTTACATCTCCTTTCTTTTGAAATCGATTCGCCTATATTGAATTTTCTGCAGAATATTCAGTTGCGTTGGATGAAATACCGATACTTTTTTACAGTTTGCTTCCACTTGCTCCACGTCCTGCATTTTCTATTAACAGCTAACTTCAGTTTTACTCTGTTTGATATCTCGATCAGAAAATATGTATTTCCGAATGGAGACACGAGGGCCTGCAGATGTTGGTTTATAAAAAAACTCAATTTGTTGTAATAACACATCGTGTCAGGCAGCATCTCTGGAGAACATGGATAGGTGACGTTTTAAATCGCCCCCCTTCTTCAAACTGATGCTGCCTGACCCGCTGGGTTACTGCAGCCCTTTATTTCTGTATTTCTAAATGTTGTGATGAATACATAGTGATCTATTAAAGTGATGAAAAATGTCGTCCACGTGTGAATTTTCCACCTGTCCAGATCAGGGCTTTGGGTGTTTTGTAATGTGAGCACAGGAGCAGAGTGGATTAAAAAAATAGGCTCATTCACCTTGACAACGGCTGAATGGAATATTGAAGTGTGTTATTTGCTTTCTATAATTAATTAGTTATTTTCTAATGTTTGCTATTTGAGTCCTTGTATAACAGTCGCTCACTTCCGTCGGAATAGGCTATATATTTGGATAATGTCGCCAAGATGAACACATTTAACGTCCCATTCAGATTTTTGAAAACAGATTTAAACGTGAAATTTCACCCACCGGAATTTTCTTCAGTCACAGACCAGTCAACCCGCAAGACTCGGGTCTTGTGTACTGCAATTCAGAAATAGATTATTAATCTGAATTTATCAGAGGTATAGGGCGGTCACTGTTGGGGCAGAGAACATCGGAGTCCAGAGAGTATAAACTCCTTGAGGTGAACAACAGCATCCAAAGCTGCAGCTGTTGCTGACTGAAGCCGCACACACATTCCTGTCGCTGATAGTGATCAGTTGCAGGTATTTTTATCCACCATGTCATACTGTGAACTGAGCATATTTATAAAATGTAGTTAGTATCCTGTTGTTGGAAAGGTTTTATTAATTTTCTATCATTAAAAGTCATCCTGATGTAGAATGAACACTGTTAAAATCAGCATTAATTTTGTCATTGAACACTCACTTCGATGGATATTGACGCTGACATTTCCACACAGTGGTCAATGATCTTCAAATGCGTCTCATTATATATTAACGGAGTTTTCAGTTTGGCACTATGCGCGTCCGGCTATTAGTAGCAACACATTTATTTCTCGGGGCATTTGTGCATTCTCCATTCTGGTTAGATGGAGAATCGCAGTTAGAGAGATGTTGCAATTTTATTTAAATTGCTTTTCACTTGCTCTATTTTGGTTAAAAGTTCAGTGCAGATTTCCGTCACAAATTTCGCCTTGATATTTTATCTCCTACATATACCTCGTGTTAAATACATAATGAGGCAGTGAGACGCGCAAACAGAACCTTCGGCGGGGCCGCAGCTTCTGAGGAAAGTAAAACAGTCCACGTTGGGACTGATGTACAGAACTCACCTCTGTTTTCTCTCTGTTGAGAGTTTCAGAGTTTTAATTCTTTGTTTTGAAGATTTATCTCATTTGATGCTTTATAGATAAATTCAGGCATATATTCCGCTGTTGTTTCTCCATTCCCGTCCACCTCATTACACAAATCAGAAAACAAAAGCAGGACATTTTCATCCGTGAATTATCGGCAGAAATTGGGCGCTGGCTAAATCAAACACCAACTTTTCTTCTGATTTTGTCGTTAAGATAACATCACGTTATTGAATATTGTTGGAGCCTGTGTAATTGACACCACGTTGGCATCTAAGTAAATGTGTAGGAATGAACTGCAGATTTTACTTCGGAGTCACGTGAGTGACTTCGTGAAGAACCCCGCCTACGGCGCATGCGTGTCATATCGCATACACGCATTGAACGTGTCGGACCTGGGGAGAACGTCCCCTTGAACGGGAGAGTTAACAAGCCGGTCGACGGCAGGTAAGTGATTCTGCATTTTCACCGTTTTTTAGGAATGGATAGAGGACGCAGAAAGGCTGTGAAGAAGCTGCAGGATGTCGGCGGTAAAGGTGCCGGGGACCCGCAGCAGCAGCCGACGGCACAGGCAGTTTGCGTTGAGCCAGCTGTGCCAGATTCAAACCCCGCGCCGGGAAAAACTAATTCTAGACCGGGCGGGAAGGCGAAACGCAAAACGAACCGCTGTGAAAGTGAGCCCGAAAAATCGCCGGTAAATACTTACTTGTATAGCAGTGATGATGACCAGCTGCAGGGCATAGAGCAGCCGGCAGCGATCGCATCTGCAGAGCTCGGAAAACAGTACGAGTGGCTGCAGCATGTGGGGCCGTCATCTATCTGTTTGGAGGAGTACCGGGACGGCGAAAAAACGGCGTTTGCAGCGGCCGGGAGCAACCAGAGCCGGTAGGCATGGCGACGAGTTGCGATTTAAACCGCGTGCGACTAGTGCCCGAGGGCACGAAAGTCGGCAGGAGCGGTGGGCTAAAAAGAAACACCCGCGAGCGACTAGTGCGGGAGAGCACGAAAGTCGGCTGGAGCGGTTGTGGGAGGAACATCTCCATAGTGTCAGGCTCCAGAAAATGGATAAAAGCCGCACACATACAGGTGTAAGTCCCTCAGAGCATGGCCAGAAAAGGCTGCTGGACATATCATCCTCATCTGAAGAGGGTGTTCAAGGGCTGCCTGACTCGGACTCTGAACAAGAGTCAGAGCCACGTTCCCATATGGAGGATGAGGGAACACAGTTGCTGGACATGGTGCACACATATTTCCAGCAAGAAGAAACTGGAAAAGACCTAGAGGCCAGGATGGCGGCCAGCATTGATTATATGACGACCCATCACCTCAAAACTGATACCTTAGCTGAGGTATGGGCAAGACATTTACCTCCGCGAAATTGTGCGGCTCTGAATGTACCCAAGGTGAACCGAAGCATTTGGAGACACGTGGGGCAGGATATTCGGAGTCTGGATATAAAAATACAGAATGCTAGTAAAGGACTCTCGGCGGGTATAACAGCTTTGGCCCGTAGGCTGGAAAATGTGGATATGTCCAATGACATGAAAGACGCTTTAGCACTGTTTTGCAATGTTCAATTTGAACTGAACAACATCAGGAAAGGGGCTATTCAGCCAACGTTAGACCCAAAATTTGCAATCCTGTGCAAACAGAAAGCCATAAAACCTCAAAATTTGTTGTTTGGGGGTGACCTATCAAAACAGGTCAAAGATTTGGAGGAAGAGGCCAAAACGTTGGGCCTAATAAAAGCGACCAAAGGATATGTCGGAAAACGGTATCATCCTTATGGGACGACTAAAAAAGCAAGTACTAGTATGTATAGTACGAAAAATTGGAGAGAGGCCAGAGGAAACCAGCAACAGCGTCCTTTTTAGGGGTTGGCCCGGGACGCCCACAATGGAAAATGCGGAAGCCTCCACTTCAACATTTACCCCACTTTCAACCTCAAGGCCCTCCGCAACCTCGGTTAAGACCAAGAAAGTAACACCACCAATAACCATGGAGGTAGGTGGGTCTGTGCCTCAAAAATTAATAAGGAGCACAGAACTTGGAGGGAGGTTGCAATTTCATTTGGAAGCATGGTGTAAGTTAACTGTGGATAGGTATATCCTTAGCAGTATTAAGGGATATCTTATAGAGTTTATACACATACAAGAACCTCCAGTACAACATACACCGGACAGAACTTATATGCTTACCAAATTAGACAGAGCTAAAGCAAAAATTGAAATACAAAGGTTGTTCACGAAAGGAGTAAGGAAAAAAAAACCAAACATGAACAACAGGAATTTGTCTCAAATATATTCATTAGACATAAGAAAGATGGGGGTTGCCGGATAATTATTGATTTATCAACACTTAATAAGTTTGTACAATATGCTCATTTTAAAATGGATATCTTGATTGTGGGGAAAACTTATGAATTGGCTAGTAGAGCAGTGGTTGCCACAAGAAAATTGATGGAACAGCTGGGATTCATTATCCATCCAATTAAGTCAAGATTAACACCTGCAACTAATATTGATTACTTCGGGTTCACTATTAACACACTTGATATGTTAGTGACTTTACCTATAGGGAAAGCCACTGAGTTCCAAAAGGATTGCACAGAGCTTATTAATACCGTTAAACCATCCATTAGACGGGTAGCCAGGATTATTGGGAAAATTATAGCCACGTTTCCTGCCATTCAATTTGGACGATTGCATTACCAAAATTTACAGAGAGAAAAAAATTAGAGCACTAAAAATTAATAGAGGCCATTTTGATAGGCCTATGGAGCTAACAATTAGAGCTATAAAAGAACTACAATGGTGGGAACAAAATGTTATATATAGCTCCAACCCAATAGTTATTCCAAACCCATCTGTGGTATTACAAACAGATGCCAGTGCACTGGGTTGGGGAGCAACGGATACCATCTCGAGCTCTGGAGGGAGATGGAATATACAGGAAACTAACCTACTTACCACAAAGGGTATAAATTACTTAGAAATGTTGAGTGCTTTTTATGGTTTAAAATCTTATTGCTCGGGAATGATTAACCAGCATGTTAGATTGCAGATAGACAATACCACGGTGGTGGCATATATAAATCATATGGGTGGAAATATATCAATATCCTGTGATGAATTGGCAAACCATATTTGGGAATGGTGTATCCAAAGGAATATTTGGTTATCGGCTACGTATCTACCAGGGATACTTAATTCAGTGGCAGACGCCAGGTCACGAAAATTTAATGAAAATACGGAATGGATGTTAGACAGAAAGATATTTGCTGATATCACAGCAAAGTACGGAAGGCCGGATATTGATCTTTTTTGCATCCAGGTTAAATCATCAGTTACCTAGGTATATATCATGGGAACCAGATCCTGAGGCAGAAGCTACAGATGCATTCTCTTTGCACTGGGGGAAATGGTTCATTTATGCATTTCCTCCTTTCTGCCTCATCAATCGGGTACTACGGAAAATTCAGCTAGACTCGGCATCTGGGATTCTCATAGTACCTGATTGGCCTACCCAACCATGGTTCTCGGTGCTGCAGGATTTGGTGCTTACACCATATATTACTTTAAAACATAGTCCTCAGTTGCTGGTGCATCCGGTGACTGGGGACAGCCATCCTTGCCATAATTATCTAAATTTATTGGTTTGTAGACTCTGAAGGAACCATTTCGGCATATGGGTTTATCTGATAGAACTGTGGACATGATCACAGCAGCACAGAGACTTTCCACTCAAAAACAATATTTATGTCATGTCAAGAAATGGACTAAATACTGCCTGGACAACAATCTAGACCACAGAAAGGTGGATATTCCAGCTGTCCTAGAATTCCTCACAAGCCTGCACTTTGAAGGACTCAGTTACAGCACGGTCAATAGTGCTAGGAGTGCCTTGTCCAGTTATTTATGGGAAGGCACAGAAAGACAGGGTGTCGGCTCACATCCTCTAGTAATAAAACTGCTACGAGGCATCTTTAACACTAACCCACCAAGGGCTAGATATAGCCAAATCTGGGATGTGAGCGTAGTCCTAAAAAATGTTACGGAATTGGTCACCGGCTACGGCATTACCGCTAAACTATCTAACTATGAAAATGGTTATGCTTATGGCGCTGGTCACAGCGCAAAGGGTCCAGTCATTACAGAAGTTAAGATTGGATAACTTGACGGAGGCGACAGGAAGGCTGATTTTCGTGATCCAGGGCCTTATTAAGCACAATAGACCAGGATCAGCGGGTCAGGTGATAGAGTTCATAGCCTATCCACAGGATGAACGTCTCTGTGTAGTAAAACACATCATGTTATATATGGACAGAACGAAGGCTATCAGAGGCAATGAAAAGGCTCTTTTAATTAGCCATAAGAAGCCATACCATAAAGTCTCGACTCAGACCATTTCACGGTGGCTGAGATATTGCTTAGTTCAGGCAGGAGTGGACACTAATGTATTCAAATCTCACTCCACCAGGGCTGCATCTACATCAGCAGCTAATCGCCTGGAGGTACCGATGGACAATATCCTCAGAACTGCAGGATGGTCATCAGAGAAAACGTTTCGCACATATTACAACAAACCAGTTAGGAAAGAAGAAACGTTTTCGGGGAAAAATTTTGAGTTCTATTTAATTTACACCTGAAGCTTATAAGGTTTATAAATTGATTTAATCAATATTATTTACAATTTTTGCTTAAAAATGTTGGTATCATTGTGTTTTTTTTTAAAATACCAGTAACAATTTCTCCCAAACTACCAAGGCAGTTGTGAAAATTGGACTCGTTCCACGGCATGAGGTCACAGAGCTTTGAAGTCTTCACGAAGTCACTCACGTGACTCCGAAGTAAAATAGTAAGATTAAACGAGAACTTACCAGTTTGAAGTTTGATCTTTATTTTATGAGGAGGAACGTTGAGGGACTACGTGCCCTCCGCTCCCACCCTTATATGGTCATATCTTAAACTGGTATCTCTTTAATAATCTTACTATCTTAGGTCATTATTTTCTATCTGTGACCTCACACCGCTGCTTTGAAGAATGACACGCATGCGCCGTAGGCGGGGTTCTTCACGTAGTCCCTCAACGTTCCTCCTCATAAAATAAAGATCAAACTTCAAACTGGTAAGTTCTCGTTTAATCTTACTATTCTGGTTTAAACAAACAACATGGAAAGACCCCTTGACCACCGAGTCTCAGGCGAGCAGCAAACATCCAATTGCATTATTAATCCTATTTTATTTGTCCTTGTTCTCATCAACTCCCCGAAGATACTGCCACTCATGCACATGAGGGAATATTTACAGCGGGTACATGCCCGGTTTGGAATGTAGGACAAAAACAGAACGCGCGGGGGAAACCCACACAGGCACTAGGAGAACGTACAAAATCCACACTGACAGCACCCGAGGTCGGCATTGAACTCGGGTCTATGACGCTGCCTGCAGTGGCTCTACTGGTTGGAAGGAGCACGTTATCGGTATCCTCTATTTAATTATACTACCGCTGCTTCCACCCAGTTATAGCGATCTCGGTTCATTCCTTACCACCGGTGCTGTATGACGTGCTATTACACTTGCATCTTCCCTGTGACTGTGCGCGTTTGCCCGGGTGCTCGCGTTTCTTCGCGCATCCCAATGATTCGTTGCTAGGTAGTTTAATTACCTACTGTAAATTATCTTGAGTAGAATGGTCAAACGGATGAAAGAAGTGTTGATGGGCCCGAATGAAGGGAAATAAGGAGAGGGTAAATTAAATCAACGAGACTGTTGTACGGTGCTTGGATGGAGCCGATGGGCTGAATGGTCTCCTCCTTGTCCTTAGAAGTTTAGAATGGGAACTGTGATTTATACATGATGTGTAATGGTACTGCTTCCGTGTGCATTAAATACTTGAATAATCGTAATACACGTCTGAGAAAATATGATCCCAATGATTCCCAAATCGTCAGATACGATTGTGCTGTTTATATTATTATTACTTCGTGAGATATAACACTAAATTAATGAGCCTATTGTGCATGCGATCAATTGCCCACTGCATTGTCCACGGGCCCAGTTTGTGCAATCGGTGAAAGGCATGGAATTGAATAACATTATCTAGATTCACAAATTGTAACGCGGGTTTGAAACTGTGAACGTAAATAGACTTTCCCCACTTCTTGAAAATCGGTTAAAGGAAAATGGCAACTGGCGAGACAGTATCTGTTCCTGGAGCCAAGTGGATAACAGCACTCAGGTGCGGGAGCAAGTCGTGCCCAGTTATTGCTGGACAACGCAGGACACAAACCAACCAACGTGTAACGTTGGAATATCATTCAAGCATTCTCCACAAGCAAATCTGAAAATAAATAGAGTCATAGAGTCGTAATATTAGCATCGCCGCACCTGTATTAAGATACTGGAAAGTAGTATAGAAATCAGGGGCAGAATAACTTCAGTAGTCTGGGATCAGGTCATTTGTCCATCATGTGGTAGACAGTGTTGAACACAGAAAACATATCCTGCAAATGCATCGGAGGGAATATCATTGTAAATGTTGTTGGAGGGGAAATGAAGGAGTGGCTGTCCGCAGAAAATTAAAATGATCGAGTTTGTCACACGGGTCAGTTCACTTTGTATCGTCTGTGGAAAGTAAAATTGAAATGAGAATCTGAACTCGTGACAGTGTGAACCTCACAGACAGGAACTATTTCAAGAGTGTTTTTTTTTTTTAAACTGTCATATGCACCGAAAACTGAAAAAAATGAAAACATTTTTTTATGGGAATGAGGATTGGGTTGATCACTGTTAATTGCATTATGAATTTTCCCATGCGAAATATCAGAGTGGCAACACAATGTATTTTCAATCCTACGTAAAATGTGCCCGAACCTGATAGTTCACCAGAGGCAATAGGAGAGTTGTCGTGGCCCGACGGCCAACTTTCCATGTATATTGTTCCCTGTCGTTCTAAAGGGTCACCATGGTGTAGGAAGGATGCCATTAAGATGGAAAGAATGCAGTGAAGATTTACAAGAACGTTTCCAGCACTTAAGGATCCGAGCTGTAGAGAGAGATTGGGCAAGCTAGGACTTTATTCCTTGGGGCGCAGGAGACCAAGGGGCGATGGAGGTGCATATAATCACGAGAGGAATTAATAAGGTGAATGGCACATAATATTTTAAACCAGGATAGGAGAAATTAAAATAACAGAGGCTAAAGGTTTAAGATGAGACGGGAAAGGATCCAGAGGGGCGTTTTTTCCAGACACAGGGTGGTGGGTATATGGAACAAGCTGCCAGGGGAGGCAGCTGGGGCAGGTATTTAAGGTACTTACTGCGTTTAAAATTCAGTGATCAGGTACAAACATTGGAACGTTTTAGAGAGACATGGGCCAAACGTGGGCAAATGGAACTTGCTTAGATGGGACAATCTGGCCGTCATGGACCAAATTTACCACATCGGTAAATTGTATCCAGATCTCTGTAGATCTAACAATACATGTCATTACAAAAGAGACAGGATACGATTTTTTGACTGCTGATACTCATTTACAGTAACTTTTAGATGTTACTTTTTTAAAGATGCTTTTTTAAAGCAGGCGGGAAGGTGAAACAACTCTCTGTAGCGGTTCGGAACGCTGCCTCTCAGATTACTGTCGGGACTTTTCCCGGTGATGGTTTCATTAATGAGATGCCCACCTCCCCATGGACCCATTCGCTCCAACATCCCAACCCCATCACTCCACCCGTCACACAGCCAAATCTCATTCTTTATTTCTCATTTCAGGCCGCCCCGGGGATTGTCAGGTGGACCCTACAGGTAACCTCGCTTAACTTTCACTGCGTTAAGAGTGCGTCTACTGAGACTGATTGTTACTGAAGACCTTTAATGCTACTTGCGAGGTGACTGCCGTCTGCAGACGGAGTGATGATCAGTAATGTCCCTGAAGCGCGCAGTGTGGGGAGTCGACTCTGCTGACATGGTTCCCGGTTCCAAGCGTGTTCCCACTGCTCATCCCACTGTGGAGTCCCAGTCCGGATCTTTCACCTTTGGCGTCCAATTCCAGGAATGCCTTCAAACCTCTAACACGTTTGGGTTCCATTGCCCGTCACATAAGCTTTGAGTACAGCGGGGCACTGACCCGCGCAGCTCATCAGCCGCTCTCCCAAGAATGAAAACGAACCTGCAGCTGAACTTGTAGACACAAGGAACTGTAGATGCTGGTTTATAATAAAAATCACAGTGCTGGAGTAACTGGGTTGGACAGGCAGCATCTCAGGAGAACATGGGTGGGTGTCCGCTGAGTTACTCCAGCACTCTGTGTCCGCAGCTCACCCTGCCTGCTCGGGCGCCGCTTTCATCCCAAGAATGACCGGGTGATCCCGGTTCTCCGGACGGTTACCAGCTTACTGCATATTGTTGACTCTGTTCACAGTTCATTCGGGGTCTGCCGCTCCCGTTGATCATTCCGTGGTACATGTGGACTTTGAATGGTTGGAGCTAGGGGTGGCTGGGAGCGCGGTGTGCGGGGCGCCGACTGACCCGCGGCTCAAACCGGCGGCAACGTTTGTTCTTCTATTTTCTGATTTTTGTTTTCAGAAAGCGTGAAGTTGAGGCTGGTGAACGGGGGCAGTCCATGCACCGGGAGAGTGGAGGTTCACTACAGGGGGAACTGGGGGACTGTGTATGATCAAGGCTGGGACCTGCAGGACGCGGCGGTGGTGTGTCGGGAGCTGGGCTGCGGCGCCGCGGTGAAAGCCCCGGGCGGATCTCACTTTGGACCGGGGTCCGGACCCGTTGTGACGTATGATGTTGAATGCAGCGGGAGCGAGGCCGCTCTGCGGGAGTGTAGATCATCGTCATGGGGGAACTATAACGCTCCACACTCCCGGGATGCCGGCGTTATCTGCAAAGGTAAACATCAGCTTTTTCTCTCTTTGCTCCGCAGTTTGGTGATTTCCGGGATGCCCTGGATGTAAATGACTCGGACTGACCGCCCGCGGCGAGTGGTGTCAAATTAAATCCAGTGCCTGTCCGTTTTATTCCTTTCCAATTGGAATCAAATTTCGCTTCTGGATCTCACATTCTGGTTTTAATTAAATAAACACAACCGGGAGCATTAAATACTCTCACCCGGTACAATGACGGGGCCAAGAAACAAGCGGCTGGAGGGACTGAGTTGGTGAAGCAGCAACTGTCGGGTACTGGTGGCAAGAGAGGAATAGGGGGGTTGCACGTCGGGTCATCGGGTCAAAGGGCGTGATGCACGGAGCAGCTCAGAATTCAAAAAGTGAAGAGAAATGATGGTGGAGAGAAGCGAGAGTTGAAGGGACAACAACAGCTAAAGTGGTTGGCGAACATTGGCCGTGTAGATATCAAGATTGAAAATATTGGGAGTTATCGTGTTTGCTCACTGCATTTCATCAACAGTGAAGCATTATTTGTGTTTTTTCTTGATTACTTTTGTATGTAAAAAGTTTCAGAAGTGATAAATCTGGCTGTAAATTTTTTAAATCGCCCATGGATCTCAAGTGGGGTTTACATGCAAAAATAAAACGTTTCTGAAGCTAAATTTATCATTAAATTAATCGCAAACCATGCGTAGGTATTGAATTACATTTTACTCAGATGCAAGCCAAGGATTGGCATAATTGTTAGCTGTTAATTGGACATAATCAACCTCAGCAAATTGACAATATCTTTGAAAGGGAGTGGGTGTTGAAGCTGTCGGGACATTTTATTATTTGCCAAAATATACATCTCAATAGCATAATGATAGAAAACTTACTTTTCCACACACCAGTCTGGAGATTTTTTAATGATAAATCTGCAGAATTCATTGCCACAGGCGGCTGTGGAGGCCAAGTCAATGGATACATTTAATTATAATTGTAAGGCGGGGATTGACAGATTATTGTTTAATAGGGGTTATGAGGAGTAAGGGGTTGAGAGGGAAAGCTAGACCAGCCACGTTTTAACGGTGAAGCAGACGTGGGCCGAATGGTATATGGTTCTTTTTTCCACAGTTTGTACTTAGAATTCGTTTAATGGGACAGGAGCAGACAGATACACTGGGTCAGTTAGCACAGTCTTGCCTGTGGAGTTTGTCAAGTTCTGCAGGACGGAATGTTCTATAAATAATAATTATATTCGACTTATAGGATTAGGTTTAGGTTTATCATTGTGACGTTACTGAGGTGGCGTGAAAAGCTTTGTTTTGCATGCTATGCAAACAGATCAGATACACAACGCATATTTGTAATCAAATACAATATATAGTGTAAAGAGGAAGTTACAGAGAGCGGAATATAGTACTCAGCATGTTAGCGCATCGTGATAGAGGAAGGAGGAGAAGGGGAGCACAGATGTCATTAGTAAGGGACTGATTTCAACGTCAGATTTGTGCTGAACTTTCAGGGATGTTTTTGTAAATTGTCTTCACAATTGTGGCTTTCATGACTATCTTTTATATTTTTTCTCAGATCACAGAGAGCCAAGATTGGTATCCAAAGATGATCAGTGCTCGGGAAGACTGGAAGTGCAGTATGGTGAAACCTGGGGAACCGTGTGTGACCGGGCCTGGGATATGGATGATGCCAATGTGGTGTGCAGTCAGCTTCATTGTGGAGTCGCCGTGTCTGTTCCGAGAGGGGCTTATTTTGGAAAGGGAACTGGCCTTGTACGGAATGATGTATTTGAATGTAAGGGTGGTGAGACAAGCCTATGGGAATGTCCGCGTTCTTTAGGAACTTTTCATTGCAACCACACGAGCGATGTCAGTGTGATCTGTACTGGTGAGTGCCAGCTTTGGAAACTAATTATTAATAAGCACTCATTATACTTGGAAGATAGGGATGAGATCTCGCCATTTACTTTTATCAAAGGGTTATAAAATGCTGGAATATAATTGACCAATACACGACTTTGATGTGATATTGGCAAACGTATTAACCGGCTAAAATAACTTAAATAATTTCCTATAGACAAAAATTTATGATGGTTTACAATGTGTAGTTCAGAAGGAGGAAATTAACACTATATTTAGATGGTGATATCCATGCGATGCAACAGCGATTGTCCAATGAATCCTAATCAAAAATTACTCTAGAGTAAAATAATTATATTTGTTTATAAACAAATGTACTTCTTCACTGAAACCTTGGAGCATTTTGAGTGGAAAGACAGCTCACTGCAGGAAGAAAAACCATGGACGGTTTTAGATATAAATGATTACACATAGAAAAGTACTATTTTGCTTTGCATGATGACAATAAAAGGATGATAATGATAATGATAATACAAGCAAGGATCCTGGCACTGGGGTGGTGGTGGGGGGGGGGGGGGGGGGGGTTATATAAGATGATGCAACTGCCAGTAAGACATATAAAAAGAGACGGCAGAAGAATGCATGACGTTTAAAAGTAAATTTATCCCATGATTTACATTTTTTGTTAGGAATGATTTTGTTGTCATATGATCCTATTATAAATGGGGAACCAAGCAGTGCATTAGAAAATAGCGCAGTGAACGATTACTTCCCATCAGCATTTACAATAATGTACAAGGAAATAACATCCTGATCACTGAGAGTGAAGAACATTCATGTGTAATCAGAGACCGTATCACGCCAAGATGAAGCAGCACTTGATAACAGTGTGGAGACAAAATGCCCAACTGAATAAATAAATGAAGTGGAGACGGTGACGGCTCTTGAACAAATGAGATCCTGAGCATTGGCAGGAGGAGAGGATGGGGAACAAGAATACTTTATTTTTCTCCATAACAAAGGTTTAAACCAGTGTGTTATGGGGATGCGAACCCAACAGGAGTCAGGAGTGAAGTAAACTGATGGGAAATGGATCGTAGTAAATCCATTGCTGTAATGTAGAAATATACAATGTCATAATGGGTTTCATCCAAACATCTGGTTTCATCTGTCCTCGACCTCGCCCAACACACACCAGGAAACGGATATAGATCTTAAACTACAGGAAAAATGAACAAATATAATAGTCCGAAGAGGTGGTGGGGGAACAAGGGGTTGTATCTGATATTTTTTCAATTACAACATTATGCATGATGAATTTGAATATTGTAGAATTCAGCAAAGGACAATATTAGCAAGGGGAAATATCAACTATTTGCCGACATATAGGGGGGAAATGTAATCCGTGCAAAATTGAAATTTGATGGGATGGGTTAACGTTTCCAGAATAAGCGGTGACAAGAATAAATTAGATTTCGGCAAAGGACAGATATGAAAAGGGACAACAATGAGAGAAGAAAAGACTGCAACTTACCCACACGTGGGGAGAATTTAAACAGAGGAATACGGAAATTATTTCGCCGAATAATTTTATAAAATGTTGATTCCATCTTAGCTAATAAATGTAAACTTATTTAAATGCTATAAAACCAAACGCCCACGCAAAATGAGCAAGTAATATAAAATATATTAGTGACAACATTATACCAGGGAGGACAGTGAGCCTGAATATCCGAAAATTCCATGGATCCAAAGAACCACATCATACTATAATTGAAGCAAAGGGCACGCTCGCTACAATATCCAACAACGTATAGTTTCTGCAATGGGTCTTGCAGATTGCAGCCCACAGGATTTAATGCCCACAATATTTAATATGTAAAAGAATATGTGATTGTGTTTATAGTTTGTTTGGTTGTTTGTTTGTTTGTCTTTTTGCACAAAGTCCGCGAGCATTGCCACTTTTCATTTCACTGCACATCTCGTATGTGTATGTGACGAATAAACTTCTTGACTTGACTTGACTTCGGTATTCATTCTTTGAAAAGAGGAAGGATAGAGAAAACATGAACAGCCGATCTGTTCCGGCCTTGGACGAATGACGGAGTTCACAATAACATGGGCCATCTGAAGCACTGAAAATAATAAGTAACGTCGGGTTGAATTGCTCAAAGTGAAGTCGTGTTTGACTAATCCACTGAAGCTATTTGTAAGTGTATTTCTCACGGCAGATAAAGAAGAATTTTCAGAAAATGTGTTCTTATGTTTCTGGAAGATCACACACTGATCTGCATCAAAGAGACAGTTAACACGTTTACATATTCTGTTGTGCTGCAGCAATTAAGAATTTCATGGTTCTATCTGGGACATATGACAACAAAACACTCTTGACAGAGGGGGGGGGGGGGGGGGAGGATGAATGGGTCCAGACAGATTGGCTGGTTATGTCGGGAGGGTGCCAAGGCAACGCCATTTATTCACAAACTATATTAATGGGTGCATTGGGTTGTGAGGTGGGTGGTAGCTGGTGCTGTTCAGCGTAACGTATTCAATATTGCTAATGCCATGACGCAAGGTGTTGGCAGAAGGAACTGCAGATGCTGATTTACAGTAAAATACACAAAATGCTGGAGTAAGTCAGTGGGTCAGGCAGCATCTCTGGTGGAAATGGATAGGTGACGTCTCAGGCCTGGGCTCTTCAAGCTAAAGAAGGGTCCCGACCCGAAACGCCACATATCCATGTTGTCCAGTGATGCTGCCTGATCGGCTCAGTGTCTTTCACTTGCATTGGACAACACATCAACCAGCATCTGCAGTTCCTTCTAAAACATACGGAAAAGCGAGTGGACAAAAAATATGGTATATATGTAGTACTGTGTTGAAAAATGTAGGCTGCACTATTCGAGACCGTCAATTAGGTCGGGTGCACACTTTATTCTGGTGAACGCTCCAAAGCCGCAAGTATTACAGATGAGATCTGAAATTATTTGGTCAGGACTTTAAACTAAATAACGTGAAACTGACGGTCCCGACGTGCCGAATTGAAGACCGTAACCATTCACTGTGTGTATTGAAATATCACCACGCGCACACACTTTGAAGGTGACAGTTTAGAAAATGAGAAAAATAAACAAACAATTTCTAACTTTCAATATTTTTCTCTATTCTTATTGTGTATTTAACTGTCATTTTGTCCCATAAAAACAGGGAACCATGGCCCACGACTGGTGGGTGGGAAGGATAGATGCTCTGGCCGGGTGGAAGTTCTACATGGAGACGAGTGGGGGACAGTTTGTGATCAGCACTTTAGCTTACTTGATGCCGGCGTGGTCTGTGAACAACTACATTGTGGTGCAGTGGCCGCAACTCCCGGAGTTACTCACTTTGGCCGAGGATCCGGCCCTGTGTGGAAGGAGAACTACCACTGTCAGGGGAACGAGTCCCGATTAGTTGATTGTCCAGTCTTACCCAGGGATCAGACGAGTTGTTCACACGGAAACGACGTCGGTCTCATCTGCTCAGGTTAGTCACCAAATATCCTTGAACTGAAAAACAGAGTTGCCCAGTTGTAGAGATACGGTGACTCTTTTAACCATTGAAAACATCTGCTGTTTACTGACGACCATCTTTATTTTCTTTTCAGAAGGATACTTTCAAGAGAGAGCTAGATAGAGCTGTTAAAGATAGCGGTCAGGGGATATGGGGAGAAGGCAGGAACGGGGTACTGATTGGGGATGATCAGCCATGATCACATTGTTTGGCGGTGCTGGCTCGATGGGCCGAATGGCCTACTGCTGGATCTATTGTCTATTTTCTTCAGGTGCCGTCTTTCCCTTCCCCCACTGATAGGATACTGGGGCCAATTGTTATACAACGTTGTCATACATCGATAGCCTGAATTTGAGTATGCAGTGCAGAATTCTGCAGTTTATAAAATTGTTTCTATGGATAGTAACTGAGAGATTGTATCTAGTAAACATAGTAAGGATAGTATAAAGGATAAGAACTGTTCATTAAGGAGAGAGAATGATGGCGATTTGTACAGTCGGGTTCTAATTCTCGGTTCACTGCTACAATACACAGATATAAATTAGTTACATCTGCTGCAGAGATCTGAGATAGAGGCTGTAGGAAGAATGCGATATGAAATTTGAAGTGGCTTAGTGATTCTTTCAAGAGCTTGACCCTAAAAGCAGGAGTAACTCAGCAGGTCAGACAGCGTCAGAAAATGAATAAGTGACGTTTCTGGTCGAGACGCCTATATTTCCTCAGACAGCTCAAAAAGTTCAGAGTCGATAAACACCTCCTGGTCCGTTTCTATCAATCAATCATTGAAAGCATCATCACCTCCTCAATCACAGTCTGGTACGGTAACACCGATAGTCACTCACTACACAGAATACAACGCATTGTCTCCAAGGCCTCCAGGATCATCAACTCCCCCCTCCCCTCAATCCATTCCAGTTATCTCCAACGTACCTCAAAACGGGCAAAAAAGATCATCTCGGACCACTCCCATCCAGCAAATCACCCTTTTCAGTCTCTCCCTTCGGGGAGGCGCCTCAGGTCACTTGCTACTAAAACCACCCGCTTTAAAAACAGTTTCTTCCCCTCAGCAATAAGAACTCTCAATTCCGTCCAATAATCAGACAATAATATGACTTTTGATGTATACAGTGTCTTGTCTATGGTCTTTGTTTGTTCTTTTGCACTATGTATTGTTGGTGAGATTTGTGATTTGTGATGTGGTATGGATGCACTTTATTACGGTGATCTGTGTTATTAGTGGTATGTAACAAAAGCAGTGTACCATCATGTACCGAACCCAAATACCACCAACCCTGGTTGCGTGGCAATTAAAGATTCTATTCTATTCTATTCTATTCATCTATTCCTTTTCACCAGAGATGCGATCTGACCCACTGAGTTACTCCAGCTTTGTGTCTCTATCTTCGGTTTAAACCAGCATCTGCAATATGGAATGAAAAATGGAAAAATCATTTTTTTCCTGATATTGGAATGGTTCCAGGAATGCATTTATTTACCAAAAGAGAACAAAGATAAAGCGAGACTTCAAAAGACCCCGCCTACACGAGGAACGGGCGCTGGACTGGTCTCAGCATGCCTATTGCATTCGGTTTAGATCAATGCATGAGTGGTTATCATTTATTCAATAGTCAGTTTATTCCTTGTTATTGGGCCCATTTCTCTTGGTGAGGCACATAGGTTTCTCTGCATTGTTTTATGTAGACGTAGACAGAATGTTTCTATGCAGTTTTTCTGCCAATGTGACATAGAAACATGGAAAATAGGTGCAGGAGTAGGCCATTCGGCCCTTCGAACCTGCACCGCCATTCAATATGATCATGGCTGATCATCCAACTCAGTATCATGTACCTGCCTTCTCTCCATACCCCCTGATCCCTTTAGCCACAAGGGCCACATCTAACTCCCTCTTAAATATAGCCCATGATCTGGCCTCAACTACATTCTGTGGCAGAGAATTCCAGAGATTCACCACTCTCTGTGTGAAAAATGTTTTTCTCATCTCGGTCCTAAAAGATTTCCCCCTTACCCTTAAACTGTGACTATTGTTCTGGACTTCCCCAACATCGGGAACAATCTTCCTGCATCTAGCCTGTCCAGCCCCTTAAGAATTTTGTAAGTTTCTATATGATCCCCCCTCAATCTTCTAAATTCTAGCGAGTTCAAGCCGAGTCTATTCAGTCTTTCTTCATATGAAAGTCCTGATATCCCAGGAATCTGTCTGGTGGACCTTCTCTGAACTTCCTCTATGGCAAGAATGTCTTTCCTCAGATTAGGACATGTGACATGTGGACAATTGATGCAGAAAATAATCCTTAAAACTAATAGCTGACCAGGTAAATGTTGAGAAGTTGTGGAATATTTTGGCTTCACATTAATGGTTAAGCCAACATGTTTTGTATTATAGATGAAATTTGGTCTCTGAGATTGATCAATGGGGGCAGCCGCTGCGACGGCCGAGTGGAGGTTTACCACAATGGTAGATGGGGGAGAGTGCAGGATAGCGCCTGGAACATCAATGATTCCAACGTGGTCTGCAGAGAGTTGGGCTGCGGCTCCGCCATATTCGCCTACAACTCCTCAAGGAACGGAGAGAGTGAGCTGCCCATGTGGGTCAACAACGTTCACTGTGAAGGGAACGAGTCGCAGCTCCGAAATTGCAGCACATTTACGCCGAATCAGACATCCAGCGACAGCATCGGTGTTGGAGTCCTGTGCTCAGGTGAATATTGGCATAAATACTCAAATTAGACATTGTAATGATTGTTAGTGACTTTTGAGTTGTATTGGCGCTTCTGTCATCTGGGTTTTCGACTTGTCAATTGGGAAGGCACGGAAAATGAAGAAGCTTTATTTATCCGTTCTGGTCAATCTAATCAAAGGTCGAAATAACATGTCTTAATTTATCAAATTAGAAACATAGAAAATAGGTGCAGGAGTAGGCCATTCGGCCCATCGAGCCTGCACCGCCATTCAATATGATCATGGCTGATCATCCAACTCAGTATCCTGTACCTGCCTTCTCTCCATACCCCCTGATCCCTTTAGCCACAAGGGCCACACTAACTCCCTCTTAAATATAGCTAATGAACTGGCCTGAACTACCTTATGTGGCAGAGAATTCCAGAGAATTCCTTAAATCGATTATCGATAAATATTTATATTACACCGGTATTGTACTTCCGGTGGCGCTGGTGCCAGCAGCCTCCACATTCAGCCGGGTATCTTTTTTAGTTATGTTGATGTGTGTTTTTTATGATTTTTTTAATGTCTTTATGTGGGGGAAGATGGCACGGTGCGGGGGATACCGTCCTTCAGTCGCTTCCTGGAGAGGACGCGACTATTATTCGAGAACGCGACTATTTTATTTTTTTAATATGTTTTATTATTTATTATTTATTTATTTTTATGATACTGACTGTAAGGAAAATTCATTTCGTTGTCTCTAATTGAGACAATGACAATAAATTGAATACAATACAATACACATCTGTATATAAATATATATATTACACACTTGAGATCCCTTTAAAACTATGTTGGAGAATAATACCTGAACAATAGTCTAGGTGTATGCACATACACACAGGCACACACACCCACACACCAACACTATCACACACACTCATACACACACACATACACACACACACACGCACGCACGCACACACACACGCACACACACACACACACACACACACACACACACACACACACACACACACACACACACACACCAACACTATCACACACACACCAACATTATCACACACACCAACATTATCACACACACAGGCACATTCGTACGCACACATTAGCACACACACATTTATTTATATGTTAGCCTGGAGAAAGTTATAGTATCGTGTACAGATACAGCATGGAGACAAGCCCTTCGGCCCATCGAGTGCACCCCGAAGACTGATTACCCATTGGTTCTATATTATCCCACGGTCTCATAAACTTCCTTGACACTGGGGGAAATTTAACGAAGGCCATTTAACCTGCAAACGCGCCTTTCGATCTGGATGTAACCCACGTGGTCACGTGTGCAATCGTGTAATCTCCCCACAGACCGCACCTGAGGTCAGGATCGAACCGGAGTCTCAGGTAGTGTGAGACCACAACATTACCATCTGCGCCGCTGAAGAGTTAGCTCCCAGAAGACCGCCAAGCAAGTGAGATAGAGTTCTTAAAGATAGCGGAGTCAGGGGATATGGGGAGAAGGCAGAAACGGGGTACTGAATGTGGATGATTAGCCATGATCACAGTGAATGGCGGTGCTGGCTCGAAGGGCCGAATGGCCCACTCCGGCACCTATTGTCTATTATCTACTAAAGCAAAATACATAACAGGACTTTTGCACCACTCTCCGCCAAGGACCTGGGTGTAAAGTGGGAGGTTTTCCACGTATAGAGATTGTCCACGTATACTATGGGCCCTCTCCATTTCCAGTCGGCAGAAGAGACCACCAGGTCCAGGGATCAGGCGATGGTGAGTGTGAGGGGCCGTGTGTGAGAGAAGTCTGGACAATAAACACTTCAATGTGGTGTGGAACAACACAGGGTACCTTTCCGAGGGATAGCATAGAAGGCGCGGCCGAACGTGAGGTGATAGGTGTACATTGCAATTGTGTGATTAACTCCCTTCAACAGACCATCTCCAATTACGGCTGTCTGAGGGTGGAAGTACATGTGCTGGACGAGTGGAGATTTATTACAATGGGTCTTGGGGCACAGTTTGTGATGACTCCTGGGATCTAGACGACGCTAACGTGGTCTGCGGGCAGCTAGGTTGCGGATATGCTGTGGAAGATAAAATTCCAGGATTCTGTGGACGAAGTAAAGGCCAAATTTGGTTGGATGAAGTAAGATGCTCGGGTAACGAATCATACCTCTGGAACTGTCCCTCCGCACCGTGGGGTCGGCACGATTGCAGTCATAAGGAAGATGTGACAGTGAAGTGTTCTGGTAAGGATACGTTCGGTCTGCTGATTCTCTGCAACTTATAGTGGGAACCTGCATTCCAGAGATGTATTCAATGGTTTATCGTAACCAATGCGAGCATTGAATCTCGTTGATAGAAACATAGAAATTAGGTGCAGGAGTAGGCCATTCGGCCCTTCGACCCTGCACCGCCATTCAATATGATCATGGCTGATCATCCAACTCAGTATCCCGTACCTGCCTTCTCTCCATACCCTCTGATCCCCTTAGCCACAAGGGCCACATCTAACTCCCTCTTAAATATAGCCAATGAACTGGCCTCGACTACCCTATGTGGCAGAGAGTTCCAGAGATTCACCACTCTGTGGGAAAAATGTTCTTCTCATCTCGGTTTTAAAGGATTTCCCCCTTATCCTTAAGCTGTGACCCCTTGTCCTGGACTTCCCCAACATCGGGAACAATCTTCCTGCATCTAGCCTGTCAAACCCCTTAAGAATTTTGTAAGTTTCTATAAGATCCCCTCTCAATCTCCTAAATTCTAGAGAGTATAAACCAAGTCTATCCAGTCTTTCTTCATAAGACAGTCCTGACATCCCAGAATCAGTCTGGTGAACCTTCTCTGCACTCCCTCTATGGCAATAATGTCCTTCCTCAGATTTGGAGACCAAAACTATACGCAATACTCCAGGTGTGGTCTCACCAAGACCCTGTACAACTGCAGTAGAACCTCCCTGCTCCTATACTCAAATCCTTTTGCTATGAAAGCTAACGTACCATTCGCTTTCTTCACTGCCTGCTGCATCTGCATGCCTAATGCCTTGATGGAATAAAATCCTTTCTCTGCTTAGGTTTTCTTCTACTTACCAACACCAAACTCTCCCCACGTGTAGCTCTGCTCATTTCGCCCTCAGCTGTTGTCCGGTTTAACGGCATTTGTCCATATTTCCCGAAACAGACCGACGAGATGATATTGTTTCGGCATTTTCGGCAAAAGCATTGTGGGCGGAAGTGTCTGTTCATGAGCTGATATCTGTGAACGGGAGATATTCCCTCTTTATTTTATACTCTTGCTTTAGGGATCGTGATTGTCAATTTTAATTTCGATGTTACACAATCGAAGGTTAAGTACATTGAGTATTTTCTTTCAGGTTCAGATCTGTCGCATTTTCAACCAGAACTGAAGGAAGATTGCACCACTTCACACAAGTATCTCCCTGCCCCCCACTTTCAGTGACTTGATAAAACAACTGACCTAGCGATTTCCTCTTCACCCAATCTGTTCCCAATTAACAGCCCCTGTTGAGTTTTTCCAGCGACATCTGTTTTTGTTGAATCAGAACTTTCTCATGCCTCTTTGTTGCTATCTGCGGGATGGATACATTATGATGACCTGTGTGTCTCCTGTTCCCTTCACAGAACACAAAGAGATGCGGCTGGTGAACGGAGGCCGGCGGTGTGAAGGGAGAGTGGAAGTGTGGTACAACGGGACATGGGGAACAGTGTGCTCCGGGAAGCTCTATGGAGTGGAGGCGGAAGTGATCTGTAAACAATTAGAATGTGGACCCCTCGCATATATTGAATATGGCGCCAGGAAATATGGACAAGGTTCAGGGCCCATATGGATCGATGAGATGAAATGTAGCTCGCACGAGTCAGCCCTTTGGCAGTGCCATTTTGACCCGTGGGGGAAACACAACTGTAACCATAGGAAGGATGCAGGCGTTTCATGTAAAGGTAACACAGGAAAGTCAGCATACGATGGCAGATTAAACACGCGCGTAAATCCGTCAACATTTCACTGTTCTCAACAGATGCTGAAATGCCGGAGACAACCCGCGGGAAAGGCTGCGACGGAGGAAATGAATCAAAATCTCGCCGTTTACCAGGCGAGTCATTCTACTACTTACACCGTCAGCGTGACGTCAACCCCGGATGTTTGATGAATGAGTGATCAACACATAGCTGAGAATCCTCAACAACTTCTCTTTAGACTTCTCTCACGATCTTCTCGTTAAACGAGTAGCCATGGGCCCTTGCATGGATCCCAGCTATGTCAGCCTTTTGATTCAAGTACTGTGAATAGTCCTTCTTCCAAACGTGCACTGGCATCATTCCCCAAACTCCTCATTCTTCGCTCCTTCGACATGAAATATACCACCCACATACCCCCCTCCCCCCCCCCCCCCCCCCCCTATTTCATATTTTATCCTCGTCATTCCTTATATTACAGCCTTTTGTCCTCTTTTCATATCTAACCTTTGTGCACCCATCTGTCAATGAACACCTCACACACCTGAATCCACCTATCACTGAAGAAGGGTTTCGGCCCGAAACGTTGCCTATTTCCTTCGCTCCATAGATGCTGCTGTACCCGCTGAGTTTCTCCAGCCTTTTGTGTACCTTCCACCTATCACTTGCCTAGATTAGACCCGCCTTCAACTCTGTTACAGCCTCTTCCCCTCCCTCTTACTAGAATTAGTCTAAAGATGGGTCCCTATCCGAAACGTCACTGCACACGTCATGCAGAGATGCTGTCTGACCCGTTGAGTTACTTCAGCACTGACGTATTTTTTATTTAAAAAAAAATATATATTTATTAGAAGTACGGTAAGTTACAATAATACACAACACATATGTCTTAATACATTTTTTTGTACCGCTTCATTTTTTAAGCTTTAAGAAAAAGATAGAAGTAAAGAAAGTAAGGAAAGTGCGCAAGTCGTGAAGGTGCAAGAGAGTGTTGAGAAAAGAAATCCCCTTAGAAAAGAAGTTAGAGAAGGAAGTAAAGAAAGAAAGAAAGTAGACCCTAGAAAAGAAGGAAAAAGAAAGGAGAAAGAATCGCTCTATTATAACATTAAACTCCGCAGAAAGGGAACTACCAACCAAGTCTGTTTTTGTTGTTTTACCCCCGTTGCCAGATCCTGGTACCATTTATTTATTTATTTTTTAAATTACTATTGCACCTCATGCTTGTAATAGTTCCAAAAACGTACACCACGTCTTTTGGAATTGGTCTGCTTTGCCTGCTAAGAGGAATCTCATCTCTTCCAGATGTAGTGTTTCAAACATATCTGATATCCACATTTTTATTGTTGGTGTGGGCGCATTTTTCCAGAATTTAAGTATAAGCTTTTTTCCCATTATTAGCCCATAATTGAGTAAATTCTTCTGAAACACGTTTAGTTCAGGGTTACCTTCCGATATTCCAAAAATAATCCATTCTGGTTTTGGTACCAGTTTTATTTTAATTAATTTTGTAAAGATGTCAAATATTTCATTCCAGAATTTTTGTACAAAAAACGAAAGAATGCGCTATGTTAGCTTCTTGACACAGACATTTATCACAGATGGGTGAGACATTAGGGAAGAATTTATTTATTTTAGTTTATGAATAATATAGTCTATGTAATGTTTTGAATTGGATGAGAGAATGTCGTACGTTGATCGAACATTTATGCACCTGTAGTAAATGATTATCCCAGCTCTCTTTTGAAATTTTTATAGCTAATTCTTGTTCCCAGTCTCTTCTAATTCCATCAGTTGTGGGTATTTCTATGTTTAAGATGATGTTATACAAGTACGATATTAGATTAGCTGATTCCGCCTTTGTCTTCATTGCTTCATCCAGTAAGTCTGTAGGCATTTTATGATAGTCTTTTGTGTATTTTTTCAGATAATCACGAATTTGAAGATATTTAAAATATTGATTATTTTTCAAATTATATTTCAGTTGTAGTTGTTGAAATGATAGTAATTTTCCCAAGTCATACAGATCTCCGAGCGTTTTGATTCCCATTCTTTCCCATTGTATGAATGATTTGTCTATAATTGATGGTTTAAACAATGGATTATTAACTATTGGTATTAAAAGAGATAGGTTTCTTAGTTTTTGGTTCTGTTTTATTTGTTTCCATGTTCTAATTGTGCTATGTATAATTGGATTTTTATTATAATTTTTGTTACTCAGATGTATTGGTGAGAGGAGAGTCGCTCCTATATTACACGGAGAGCAGTCCTCTCTTTCCATTACAATCCAGTCCACCTGCTGGGCAGAATTGTCCAGCAGGTGAATCATATTTTTAATATTTACTGCCCAATTATAATACATAAAGTTGGGGAGCGCTAGACCACCCAGCTCTTTTCGTTTATTAAGGTGTACTCTTTGTATTCTATGGGATTTATAATCCCATATAAAATTTGTAATGTCTGAATCCAATTTTTTGAAAAACTTTTTTGGGAGATATATAGGTATTGATTGAAATAGGTATAGGATTTGTGGTAGAAAGATCATTTTTATAGCGTTTATTCTGCCTATTAGGGACATCGGAAGTGTTTTCCTGAATTTAATCAAATTATTTAGTTTCTTAAGAAAGGGATTATAATTGGCTTTAAACATATCAAGGTAGTTTCTAGTAATTTCAATTCCCAAATATTTAAATTTTTCTGTGGCTATTTTAAAGGGGAATTTCCGGAGGTGTGTTGAGTCTTTTGGTTTTATCGACATAATTTCACTTTTGTTCCAGTTTATTCTATATCCTGAGAAGGATCCAAAGTCCTCAATTAAATTTAAAATGTTTGGTATACTAATTTGTGGTTTTGTGATGTACAATAGTACATCATCGGCGTATAAAGATATTATGTTATTTGAGTGTTTTGTATTATAACCATAAATATCCGGGTGTGTTCTTATTTTTTGAGCAAGGGGTTCAATTACCAAAGCAAATAACAGCGGTGATAATGAACATCCTTGTCTATTACCCCTTGATAATTCAAATTTCGTGGATAGTATATTATTAGTTAGTATTCTAGCCGTGGGTTTGCTATATAATAATTTTATCCATGCGATGAAGTTCTCTCCCATTTGGAATTTTTGCAATACTTTAATCATATAATCCCATTCTACTTGATCAAACGCTTTTTCTGCGTCCAGTGAAATGATACATAACTCTTGGTCATGAGATTTATGTGAGTGCATTATGTTAAGCAAGCGTCTCAAATTATTGAATGAGTGTCTCTTATACCTAATTCAATTCAATTGAATTGAATTGAATTAGGTATAAATCCTGTTTGATCCTCATTTATTAATCTACTAACATACCTGCTTAGTCTTCTAGCTAGTGTTTTCGCTATTATTTTTTGATCCGTATTTAACAGAGCAATAGCTCTATATGATCCTGGTTCTTCTATATTTTGATCTTTTTTAAGTATTAGTGTGATCGTTGATTCTGCTAATGTTTCAGGTAATCTTTGCTCTTTAAAAGCATATGTATACATTTTCTGTAGGCGTGGAGTAACTATGTCGTAAAAGGATTTATAGAATTCGTTACTGAATCCGTCTGGTCCTGGTGTTTTTCCATTCTTAAGTGTGTTTATTGTGTCTTCTATCTCCTTAGAAGTAATTTGTGCTCCCAATTCCTCTTGTTCCCTCAGTTCTAATTGAGGGAGATTACAATTATCCAGCAATTCTGAGACTTTATTATTGTCTATTGACGTTTTAGATGTATATAGATTCTGGTAAAATTGAGCAAATCTTTTATTGATATCCTTGGGTAGTGTTAATAATTCCCCTCTATCTGATTTAATCTTTAGTATTGCATTCTCTTTTTCCCGTTTTTTCAATTGGCGTGCTAGAAGTTTGTGGGGTTTGTCCCCGAATTCAAAATGTTCTTGTTTAGTAATTTGAAATAGTGTTATAACTTTCTCTGACAACAATTTGTTTAGCTTGAATTTCAATAGTAGAATTTTATTATGTTTATCCATAGTTGGATCTTTAGCATTATCTGTATCTAATTGTTTTATTTGTTCTTCTAAATGTCTTTGTTCATTCTTATTCTTTTTATTTTGAAAAGCTTGAAATGAAATAATGACTCCTCTAATAAATGCTTTGAAGGATTCCCATAATAGCGTGGGGGATATATCTGGTGTATCATTTATCTCAAAAAATAGGTCCATCTGTTTTTTTAGATATATACTCCCTTGTGGGTCTTTTAAAATTTGCGAGTTAAACCTCCAGAATGATTTATTCATAAACATTCCTTCTAATTTTAAAACAAAAGTTAACGGAGAGTGGTCTGAGATCGCATTGATGTGGTATTTAGGGTTCATAGTATGCGGAATTAATTTTGTATCCACTAGGAAATAGTCTATACGTGAGTATGTTTTATGTACCGTTGAATAAAACGAATAATCCCTTCCCGTCGGGTTTGCAATCCTCCAAACGTCTGCTATATTTGTGTTTTTTATATATGTATGTAAGAGTTCACTGGTTTTAGATTTCATGTTACCTCTTTGTTTTTGCGTCGATTTATCTAGATACGGGTCTAAAACACAGTTGAAGTCTCCTCTAATTATAACATTTTGATAATTAAATTCTGCAATTATATTAAAAATTTTATTAAAAAATTGAGGATTATAAAAATTGGGCGCATAAATGTTTACCAGCGTAATTGGCGTAGTATTGATTTCTCCTGTTACTATAAGGTATCTCCCTTCCTTATCTGATATAATATTCTTTGATTTAAATGGTATTCCTTTACGAATAATGATTGCAGTGCCTCTAGATTTGGAAGTGAATGAAGAGTGAAATGTTTGGCCTATCCAGTTCGCCCTCAGTCTCGTCTGATCTTGGTGTTTAAGATGCGTTTCTTGTAGAAACGAAATGTCCGTGTTGTATGATTTCAACTGAGCTAGTATCTTGCCCCTTTTAATAGGTTCATTAATACCCCTTATATTCCAATTACATAGTGTGATTCCTCCCATTTTCTTTTGATTGTCGTCATGCATTTTTACCAATTTTAATGACCTTATTTATTGCGGTGCGTCCATACTCAGGACTCTGGTTATTTGGGGGGCGATTATATTATAGACTTCTTTGGTAGCTCCCTTCCGCGATTTTCCTTGAAAAAAAAAGCACATAGATGTGACCTATTGTGATAAAAAAAAAAAATAGAACAAGTAAATTTACAGTGTCTGAGTATTCGACACTGTAGTGAGTGTCCCACTCGTCTGTGGGTTTCGACATACCGCTTCCGGTGTAGGTGGTATGAAGTTAGCCCCGCTGCCTTTATTACCCTAAACCTAGGGGGTCGTTACCATTTCCAAATTAGTTCTATTTCACCCAGTTACACTATGTATATATGTTTCATTCCGACTTATCAAATCTAATCATATATTGAATTACCTATATTCCTCACTCTTTATCTATTAACTATTTACAATCGGTTTTAGCTTTGTTAATAGTGAGCTGTTCGCTGAAAGGGTTAACCAGAGTCAGGCTCCTGGAATTATGCCAGGTGTCTGAGTCTCCTCCCCTCCCCACTCAAGCTGCGAAACACATAAGATTACAGTTGTCTGCGTTATATATCAGGCAACGCATTTTTACAATTTTTACCATTATTTACCTCAAGTTAGTTTCCATTACTATTTTTATATTAGTATTGTTAGTTATTAATTATTATTAATTCTCTATATTTTGTGAAACTATGTAAAATCGTAAAGCGACACTTGTCCTTGTGATGTTTTCCCCATTCAGCTCAGCAGATCGTCACTCCCATGTTTATCAACCTTTCGCCGTTTGAACACAAAGTGTCCTTGAATTGAATTCCACAATGTCCAAGGGGAGATAATAATGTCTAGACACTTCTCGTGGAAAAGCTGTTGCATTTAATAATTTTTAAAGATTGGTGTTATTTCTCTTTTCTTCTAATATTCTCTTTAAGGGAATAAGCAAGCTAGTTTGTTCATAACGTACTGATGCCGTGATTAATTTTCTTTCCTACGCTGTGAGTTCTGCCACGATTTCTTGAGCATATTTAAGAGATGCTACCGAATTAGTAAATGTTTTTGAAACTCCCTTGTAAGTAATACGCATCCTGGCCGGATAATACACTCCGCATATGACTTCCTTGACACCGTAAAGAGCTTCTCTTGTCTGTGAGAACATTCTTCTCTTTTGCACAATCTCATAAGGGTAGTCCCGTAGGAGTTTGATAGAATCATTTCTATACATCATCTTCTCTCCGTGTTTAATTTTTTTCATCAGCGCTTCCACTGTTGAGATATCACGAAGTTTGATTATGATCTGTCGTGGATAGGCTTGGTCTCCTTGTGATTTTGGTTTAAATCTGGGTAGTCGATGTGCTACTTCAATTACAGGTGCCTCAGGTAGCTTGAGTACGTGTTTGATTAGATTGGCAGTGAACTCACAGGCATTGTCCCCCTCAGCTCCCTCTGTTACTCCACGTATTCGTATATTTTGGCGTCTTGAGCGAGCTTCGAGGTCAACACATTTATCAGAGACTTTTGTTAGTTGACTCTTGAGGCTGTCTAATTCTAACTTCATCGTCTGCATCTCTCCGGTCATCTCTTCCACAACAGCTTCCATATCTTTCACCGCAGTTACATTTGCAGAAACAGTTTCATGCACAGCCTCAAACATCTTTGTGGTCTCTTCTGCCACCTTATTAATTTTCCCCGTTAATTCTTCTTGCACATCCTCAACTCTTTTTTGCAGAGCCCCAATGCCCTCAAGGATTTTTTGATTACCGGCTTCCATGTTTTCCATCATTTGTAAATTTCCAGTTTCAACGTCCTTTCTCAAGTCTTTTACCGAGTTCTTTATCTCCTCCATTTCGGTTATCTCTTTTGTGGTCATCTCAGTCTTAGATCGTGTATCCATTCCAGAGTCCACTCCAGAGGTCAGCTGTGCAGTGTCTTGATGTTCCTGAGTGTTCAGCAGGTGTTTTGTAGCTTTCCTCTGTGGGCTCTGACCTGGAGACGTGTTTTTCATTTAAAATGACTTTCCCTCCGTTAAATTCACGGCGTTTACGGATGACGTCATCAGCCCAGCGACCCGGGGCTCCGGTAAGTTTTTAAAAACGGTCCCGACCTCCAGACCCGATTTTTACGCGAAAAATCGCGATTTTTTCAGCGGAGCTAAAAGATTTGCGACTGCTAGCAGAGCATGGCGCCACCGGCCGATCCGCACTCACCTATCTTTAACTGAATATTTAATTTAACTTCACTTAGATCTACAACTGCGGGTTGATGGCGGCAGCAACAATTGCTCCGGAAGGGTTCAGTTATTATTCAACAACAGCTGGGGAACGGTGTGTGATGACTCCTGGGGTCTCGCCGATGCCAATGTCGTCTGCAGACAGTTGGGCTGTGGCTCTGCTCTTTGGACTCCAGGAGCGGCGACCATTGCCCCGGCCTCAGGTGATATCTGGCTGGATGAAGTGAAATGCACGGGAAGTGAATCATTCCTGTCCCGTTGTCTGGCTTCACCGCTCGGTCAACATGACTGTGATCACAAGGAAGATGTCTTTGTCACCTGTTCTGGTATGTGTCGTTCGGCATATTCCCCGATCTCTGCACATCTTCAATTTCATAAGTAATATATCGTTTATTTTTTAATTGAAAATCTAAAGAGATGACGTTGCTAAAAACTGTTTACAATGTCCACGTCCAGTTTTGATCCCCTCTGTCTCCAGCACTTCAGTTATTTATTATTCATGCGATGTTGACCATTACACTTACATACTATGCTGACTGTGCTGATATTCGCTTGCTTCTGTTTGCTAATTGCTGAGAACATGATAGGTGGTTTTCAAATTGGCTGACTCAGTATGTGAAACAGGACTTGCAAAATTCTAAAAAACCATGATGTCCAGCTCCAGCCAAATATCTCTGTGACAAGACAGGATATTGGGCTCATTGCAGTATTTTCTCCTCAGGAAGTGTTGGTAATAGGAATCATGTTGCGCTTTTCAGTGAGGATTACTGACCTTTGATTAATTGCTGTTAATTAACTGTTATTATGTGTAGGAACAAAGATAATTCGATTTGTAAGTGAGTGACTGTTTGATGGCATGTCGAGGCAGTGAAAACAGTGCTTATTCTTTCGCAAGATGTTGTCGAGAGGGTGTCCGGGCTTATGGGGCGAAGGCAGGTGAATGGGGTAAAGAGGGAAAGATATAATTGAAGGGCGGAGCTGATGGGCCAAATTGCCTTATTCTGCTCCTGGAACAAAGGAGCTTATGAATTTATGAACATGAAATAGTCTTCATATGTTACCCATAGTACATATTATAGATATCGATTTTTTGTAAACAGCATCATATCATGCAGGAATTTATAGGCATGTGCTTCCATATCTTTTGTGTTCTTCTGATTTGGATTTTATGGCATTGAGGTCTGTGCCAAGCAATGTGGATGCAGTGTGGATGCACTTTATGCCTGAATACAATATTGCAGCTGTTGTCTGGATACAGAGCGTCACTAGTGAGGAATCAGGACATTCTAGTATATTTTCTATTTATACCACTCTGCACAATACAATAGAGACTTGAGCTTTTTATAGTTTTCCGCTCAGCCATTCTTCTGGTGCAAATGTATGACCGGATTTTGGGAACATTTCTAGTAAAGCAAGATGCACAACCAGCGGTTAAAATTTATCAATTGTCCCTAGAAATGTTTTCTGTTTGGACCAACTGCTCCTGTTTTCCGTTTATCCAGGAATTTCAATTTCAGAGTTGGGAAAGAAGACGCCCTCTGTGGCTGTTGTGGTTTGCACAACTCTGGGAATCCTCCTCATCGCTGAATTTGTCACACTGGTGATAATAGCTCGGAGGCAATCAGCAAGAAGAGGTGAGGTTCATCTTTACAGCGTTATTATTCCAGAAAATATTTCATAGCGTGAAGAGACTTTCATTCGCTTTTCCATGTGCTCTTTTCTTTCTTGCATTTTGTGCAACAAATGCGACTGTGCGGCATTGTGTAGGTATTCCATGGTTCCTATTGGAAAGAGCAATTTGTCGTAATAGCATGGAATGTTAAATGTGATTATTGTTTGGGTTCCTCCATCAATTGTTCACGTGACTGATGTTCAACATTCCATTGGGGTGGGAGATTGCAACCTTCACTCTGTCCGCCCTGTTTCGACGAATGCAATCAACCTGACGTGCACAATCAAATAAGATCAAATAGAACAAGTTGTCCGACAACTTTAGGCTGTGCACGCCATACGCATGAAGAAGAACATTCCATTCAACATCCTGTTCAATGCGATGCTCAACCGCGAACATTCTGATTAGATTCTATCCACCACATCTCAAACTTGCTCTTTCCTCACATTCTGTGCTCCTGCAATGCTTTATTTGACTCCTTCCATTTATTTGATGCAACACAATCTGTATTTTCCACTTCCTAAATTGACACACATGGAAATTTAAATTCCTGATCACCCAGTGCTACACCTGTACCATCCGTATGTATTTGGGAATGCAATCACGCTCTGAACGGCATTGTCGTGGCGGAACAGAAATGAGGAATTGCTTCCGACTAATGCACACTAGCTGTGATCTTCCTGATGTTCGTAGAATTCTCTAATGTCTGTAAGAAGCCGTTAGACATCTAGCGTAATTCTTCAATGGTAACGCTCATCAACAGTTTACCTTGAATATTATTAATTCATAATTTTTACATGTCATACGCAAATTACTAACGGTTAGAAACTATTCCTGTAAATCCACAAGTTAACCCACACTCTCCTTTCAACAGATGCAGAGATGAGAGGCAGGGGCTTCGGCTTTTATGAAGCAATTTATGAAGAGATTGACGATACTCTCCCTGGAAACAATTTCAGTCAGATGGATGATTCAAGTGAGTATTTGCACTCGACAGTCACCCTTCAGCGATAAATATCCCCTCCACTCCAATAACCGTATTAATGGTTATTGAGTATCCATTGTAACAGATTCATCGGACACAAGCAAACTGTTGGAGCAACGCAGTGGGTCGGGCAGAATCTATGAAGGAAAATGTACAGATGACCGTTTGTGTCCGTACCCTTCTTCATGTCTGGAGTAGAGCGGAGATGGTTGATAGAAAGTGGCGAGAGGAAATGCTGCACAAGTTTCTGGTAGATGACAGGTGGATGTATGCAACGAGGGGTGGAATTGTAGACAAATCCATTTGGGGAGGCGGATGAAGAGTGGAGGTGACCACAGTGGTTGGAGGTGATAGTAGGGAGGACAAGGAGCTCCAGATGGTGGAATCTGATAAGAAAAAAAGTAAACAATTGAAATATAGAAACCTTGGGGAATAATGGTGGGTAGGTGGGAAAAATGGGGATGGGAATTGTGGCCCCTGTGCAGATAGGGATAGGTTATAAGCTGATGGAGATGGTGGAGGTGAGGACAGGAAATGGGAAGCGAGGGACAGGCTCAGTGGAGAGAATGTTGTGTTTGAGAGAGTCAGGGTTGATTATCAGGAGAGAGAAGTGGGGTGACAATTGGAGAATTAAATATTTACACCATCGGATTATCAGCGTTACCTGAAGTGCTGCTCTTCCAGCTTGCATGTAAACTCAATCTGGCAATGTAAGAGGCGGAGGACAGAGAGGGCGAATGGGAATGAGGAATGGAATCGAAATCCAGCTGTCCCTGTCCCTGTTTGCCTCGTCTGCATTTGGCATCACGTAGGTAAAGGAGGGTACATCGAGAGCATAGAATGGAATAGTGGAGACTGACGTTTAGGTCCCTGAATGGAGAAAAGGAGCAGGTGTAATACTAGGTGTTGCATCACCTGTGGTTAGTGGGAGGGGGATGTACAAGGTGGATCGTGTGAAGATAGATCAAGTCAAGGAATCTGCACCATCTTGGAGTCAGCCTCATATCCATGGCCAGGGTGCTTTTCCAAAAAAAGGTGTGTTGAATGAAGCCGACAGATAGACATGATTAGATGGGGCCCATGAGATTGTCCATGGCTACTCATTTGATTTGTAGAACGCTAGGGCATCCAAAGAAGACAAGTACCACCAGGCAGAGGAGACTGTTAGCTGCACTGAAGTCGTTGGGTCACTGCTCTGGGACGAAAGCAATTGTCCATAAACCTTCGTGATGGGAAGGGACTGTTCCTGGATGGAACACATGAGGAGTAGTGAGCCACACAGATTGGAAGTTGTAAAAGTTGTGGGGAGCATCTGAGGTGTGCAGATGTAAGTAGACACGATTGGCAATGAGGTCGAGGGACATTTAAGCTCTGAGGTTAAACAATGGGACAAACGGAGTTGGAAAAATACTCCCATCCTGTTTATGGCATTAGGGCGGGGGATAGAAGCGGGCAGTGGACACTTTGAGTCTATCAGTTTCCAGACTGTAGTGGGTAGATACCAGAAGTGATGAGCTCTGTGAAGGTTGGTGATAGATTTGCTTCTTCTCCACACCTGGTGACTGACATGTTAATGATGTTTACCGAATGCGCCTTTGTTTTGTTTTAATATGTTTTCAATATTTCGAATGGAAACGAACAGATATCAGAAACTTTCCGCAAGGGAAGAATTGCTATGACAGTGAGATTCTCACCGTATCCATATAAATGTTCATATCTATAATGGATTTACGGCATCTTTCAGTGTTTATATTGCTCAATGAATGGGTGTTGTGTATGATTAAAATAGCCAGCAGTTCAACCTTATTTGTTCATTTGGCTCCAGCAACATTATCACAGTTATCCGAGTCGGATATCAATGAGATAAACAATTGATGATAACTTATTTACACATATCCATTGGTGTTTGTACAATACACACAGTGTCAGAAGGAGTCCGACCCGAAACGACACCTCTTCGTGTTCTCCAGGCGTGCTGCTTGACTCGCTCGCATCCTCCAGCATGTTGTGTCCTTTTTGTAAAACAGCATCTGCGGTTCCTCGTTTCTTTAATTGGTTCGCTCGTGGATCGCTACAGCTGACCTTCTTGTTGAACCAGCATTGTACCATTATGTCATATGTCATATCCGCGATACTGTCATTGGGACGATGAATAATGTGTGTCTTCTGCTCCAATGCCCAATTTAGCCCGATGTCTAATAACTATCTCTGTCATTGACTTCTAGTCTCTGGATCCATTGATTCCATGAATCAAATAGAATATTACACCAGCGACCCTCTGGGTTGTGCTCATTCAACAAGCGAACTCCCTGAAGGAACCTCCTCCAGTGTTCGAGGTTGGTGCATGTTTTGCTTTCCATTTTCTCCTATTTTAATTCATTTTGTTCGTAATCAGAACATATCAGGGAAAAGGTGTCCGAGCATGTTCGCCGTGAAATGGTAGAGAGGCGATCTCAATAACTTGTAAGGGATTTCTATTTAAAACATCAACAATTGGACTTTGAAGATAAACCTCTCGACCGCCAGCTGTGTAATTGAATGAAACATTCATTGTGTGTTTATATTCTCAATGCGGATAGGACTTGAACTATAACACCAATTATAGCGCCGGGTTGGAGCAACGTTAAATAGTTCACAGGCCCAACACAGTCCTCTCTCCGTCCAGATACCAATTACACAACAACATCTCAGTCTGAAGAAGGGTCTCGACTCTAAACGTCACCCGTTACTTCTATCCATATATGCTGCCTGTCCCGCTGAGTTACTCCAATATTCTGTGTTTATTTCACATCCCTTGCAGCTTACAAAACGATTTAGGTTTTCAGGAAGATCATTCCGGTTTATACTTCCTCCTAGATCTAGTTCCGGATGACCATGACGATCCTGAGAGTAAAGCCATTGATTGTCCGGGCGGTCAGTTCCCGATGGACGGTGGCCCCGATGACCTTCTGATGCTAACAGTTGCCGGCGGTGACGTGGACATTGGTGGTGAGTCAGTCTCTGACATGCCAGAATCACCAATGCTCAGCAAAATATTCCACCCACTGCGTTGTTTTATATTCACTTTCCTGCTTCAAATATTATTTGCTAAAAGAAAAGACATTTTCAGAGAAAGTTGCCCACGGACGGTTTTGTTCTTACTCGAACAACGTGTCATTCACAACTGCAATGTAAACCATATGAATACAGTATCTATTTTGTCATGTTCCATGTCGGCTTATTTCCCCCTTGAGACTGCGTTCTGAACCTGCACGGGAATGACGGGGAGGGGGGGGGGGGGGGGGGGGGGGGGGGGTGGAGACTCCAACAGAAACCACTTCTAGTCTCCGCACACAAACAAAGCCCCCTTTTACAAAATATATAATTGCTGCACATAAAAAACCGGACTGCTGACTATTCTATTGCACGGTCCTCTCTCTGTCCAAATATGCCAGACACTACTGGATGGATATTTTTAAAATAATTTCTGTAGTCGTTAATATCCAACTGGATCCCGACCCTAAATTAATAATATTTGGCATATCAGAACAATATCTAAAACTCACAATAAACCAAAGAAATTACAGTACAATAAATAATTGGGAAAAAATTGATATTAACATTTTTGAAAAACCCAACAACCCCCACAATCAAGATGTGGATTATGGAGATGTCGGAGACCTCACATTTGGACAAAATTAGATTTGTCTTAATTGACAAACCAGAATTATTTATTAGAGTATGGTCTCCATTTATAGATTTACTAGACCAAGTGCAGACCCGTTGGGTCTGTTCCCTCAACGTGCGGGGGTGGGGGGGGGGGGGGGGGGGGGGGCGGCATGCAGCGTCACACACACTAACTATCCCCTCCCCCCCCCGCGCACTCACGCTAATTACCACCCTTGATATTATATTATTATTATTAATTTGCTCCTTTTACCCCATAACCACCCTATCTACTGACGCATAGCCCCCAACTTGCAGTCACATCTAGAGAGAAGGGGGGGGGGGGGTTAGAGAGTGAGGGCAGAGAGAGAAGGGGCAGAGACAGAGAGAGAGACAGAGACACAGAGAGAGGGGCAAGAGGGATGGGGGTGGAGAGGAGGAGAAGAGGGAGGGTGGGTGAAGGGGGCAAGGGGGGGGAGGAGGGGAGGAGAGGGAGAGGGTGAGAGTGAGGGGGAGAGAGAGGGGGTGCTGAGAGGGGGGTGAGGGGGAGAGGTGGGGAGCAGGGGGGGGAGGGAGGGGAGGGGGGAGGGTGGATGGAAGAGGGTAGGGGGTGTGGAGGGGAGTTAGGGGAGGGAGGGTGGGGGAGGGGGAGGAGAGGGGGAGGAGAGAGGGGGGGGGGAGAGGGGGAGGAGAGAGGGGGAGGAGGGGGAGGGGGAGAGGGGGAGAGAGAGGGTGTGCTGAGAGGGGGTGAGGTGAGTGGAGGAGGAGAGGGGGGTGAGGTGAGGGGAGGGGGAGAGGTGGGGAGCAGAGGGGGAGGGAGGGTGGAGGGAAGGGGGTAGGGGTGTGTGGAGGGGAGGGGGGTTCAGGGGAGGGACGGTGGGGGATGGGATGGAGGGGAGGAGAGGGAGAAAAAGAGGGGAGAAAGGGGGAGGGGTGAGAGGAGAGGAGGGAGAGGAGAGGGGGCAGAGGAGAGGGTCAGAGAGGGGGGGAGAGGAGAGGGGGGGAGGGGAGAGGGGAGGGGAGGGGAGGGGTGTGGGGGGAGGGGAGGGGAGAGGGGGGGAGAGGGGGGGGAGAGGGGGGGAGGGGAGAGGAGAGGGGGGAGAGTAGAGGGGGAGAGGAGAGGGGGAGAGGAGGGGGAAAGGGGGGGGAGAGGAGGGGGAAAGGGGGGTGCGAGAGGAGAGGAGGGAGGAGGGGGGGGGGGGGGGGAGAGGGGGGGTGATGGGGAGAGGGGGGGGGAGAGTTAGAAAGGGAGCGTGACAGGGGGGAAGAGAGTGAGAGAGAGAAAGAGAGAGGGATAGGGAGAGAGGTGGGGAGAGAGAGGAGGGGAGAGAGGGAGAGGGTGCCTTTTTACTTCAACCCAAACAACCATTTGCAGGCAGTGCTTTTTTCCCTCAAACTAACCATATTTTCATTTTCAAACCACATTATGATTGAGGCACACCACTTGCAGAGACTGATTGAGGCACACCACTGCCTGGTTTTATAGTCCCTCCCCCTCCCTCCAGCAGGGGCAGCAGAGAGAATGGGGAATTTTGTAAAAACATTAATATCTCTCTCATTTCTCATCAACGGGAAAAATCCTCGGTACACATGCGGCGGAGGGGGGCTCTGAGCGAGGTGGCCAAAAATGACGGCCGTAGGTGGCGGCGTTCTCTCGGAAATCGCAGCACAGTTGGCCAAAAGCGGTCAAGAACAGAGATTTAGTAATATAGATTTGAAGGGATAGATTAGACCGGCGCAGAGGTCGGACTGAAGCCTGAACACAGGACTAGATGAATAGTTATGTTCTCTGACCTACGGACCTATCTCCCAAGTTGTATTATTGATAGTTTATCCTATTTTTCTAATTTCTTCCTTTCTTTCTTTATTAAAAAAAACAAAAACAAAACAAATATGCCAGACACAAAGCGGCGGAATAAGTCAGAGGGTCAATCAACATCAATCAACAGGGATGATTAACGGTTCAAGTTCTTCAACATTCTAGGAGGGAGGGAGAGACTGTGTAAGAGTCGGGAGAGTCTGGCAGCTGATAGGTGGATACGGCTGGGGAAATAACAACCCAACGGAATGAACGTTAAAGTCTTCCATTTTATACACAACCCAACCACCCGCCCACCAAAACTGCACTCCCCTTTATCCCCCCTCTTCCCTGTTCACCACCCCGAATGCGCACCATTTCCCCATTGTACCGTCCCCTTTCCATTCCCCATCACTTTCCATTCTATCCCTTCACATTTCCCACCTTACTCTATCTCACAACATTTTGCCTTTTCCCCATCTCTAGCCTTGGTCCGCCCATCTGTCGATCAAACAACCCCCACCTGCATCCACAAATCACGGGCAGGATTTTGTACCTCCCCCGCCTCTTCGCCAGATTTCTCCCCCCATTACAATTTGTCTGAGAAAAGGGTCCCGACTCGAAACCTTCCCTATCCATGTGGTTAAGAGATGTTGTTTGATCCGTTATGTTTCTCCAGCACTTTGGGTTACTTTTTGTACACCAACATCTATAGTTCATTGTGTCCGCTCTATTCCAATGCTGCCGTTCTTCCATAATTGAATAATCCTCGCCATACAATGCCGTCTCCTGCAAACTGAGGTTCGTGTCATTGATGTTCAATCATACAGAGCATAGTCCGCAGATTCTCACTGATCCTGTTTTCCCGGCTACCTGCTCTACAAACAGCAATGATGAACGCCACTGTGGCACATTCACAGTCCCGGCCCTTACAGCACGCATTGGGTTTGATGGCTCTATTCCATATTTTATATCAGAGCCATGAAGACGGAAAGAAAATAATATTTCATGCGTTTGCTTTCACTGTCTATATCGCAACACCGGTGATGTGGGCGTGGGGTATTTGTTCAATTTTGGGTGGACTGTGTTGAAATATCTGTGATGCTGATTCGAAATAACGTTATTGGTGAGAAAATGCCACATACTTTTGTTGAAATTCACAATTACTTACACAGGTAGATAGTGTGGCAAAGAAGGCTTTTAGCGCATTGGCTTTCATTAGTCAAGTTTTTGAGTGTTAACGTGGGGTGTTGTGTTACGTACATGACGTTGGCATGGTTCCATTTGGGGAACTCTGTTCAGTTTGTGTCGCCCTGCTACACGAAGCATGTCATTAAGCTGAAAAGAGAACAGAGATGATATCCAATGGTATCACCAAGATTTGAACGGCTGAGGTGTAGCGAAAGGCTGGACAGAGTAGGACATTGTTCCTTGGAGCGTAGGAGGCTGAGGGTTATCTAATAGGTGTGTAGTAATTGGCGATGCTGGCTCGAAGGTCCGAATGGCCTCCTCCTGCACCTATTTTCTATGTACTAAATGTTGAGCAGACCGGATAGGGCAAATGTACAGTGCCTTTTACCTAGAGGAGGGATATCATGAATTACTGTACATAGGTTTAAGGGGAGAGTGGTAGATTTAAGGTGACAGGGCAAACTTTTATTTCAGAGGGTTGACGATACGTGGAACGAGCTGGAGGTGGTTGGGACAAGCAATGTAACCGCTTCCAAACAATACTTGGACAGGTACATGGGCAGGTTAGGTGAAATGTACATGAGCCAAACGCGGGCTGGTGGGAGCAGCTTAGGTGGGCTCTTTGGTTGGAATTGACGAGTTGAGTCAAATGTCCTGTTTCAGGGCTGTATGACTCCATGCCTCGAATATTACAAAAATCCGTTTTTTTTAATCATGTTAAATCTTGATTTTAGCTGGCCCAATAATATTTGCTTTGTTTTCTTTCCCAGGTGAATCTAGCATGATACCTTGTTTCCAAAGCCTGGCTTGAAATGATTGAAGTAGCTCGGCGTTTCAGCAGACAGCACGTGCCTTTCACCCATCCTGCAAGATCGACAAGCAGATCTTCACAGCATTGATATCACTCGCCACCTTATAACAAGCAGAATCTTTGACTTGATTTTAAACCACTTGGTTTGATTATTTTTTTTTGCCCTAAACCTTGGAAGAAAACATGTATGCACTGCTCTATGGACAGGTGTAGAAAAACATATTCAATCGTCATTCTTCTTCTGGAAGAAAGATCTTTTTTTTTCCTAATCAATAAACCCATGTTAATTTGAATTTGTAAGCGTTTTTATATTCCATGTAAATGCTTAAGATTGTGCAGGTTAAAATGAATGTTACTTTGTTCTTATCATGCTTTACCTTGCTTTGGTGTTTGTAATGAACTGTTTCAATCTCGCTCAATGTAAGAATTGAAGAAGCATAATAAATACTTCAGGTGGAATTCGATATTAATGTGTTCATATTTTGTCCGAGCATACATACACATCCCATAGACACTAAAACAAAGCACCACGTTGATTGCCCGTGGTCTCAAGATGTGAGCTAAAGACACAGGCTAGACATTGCAGAACATAAGTCTAATTGTGAAAGCTTAGTAATGAGCGGGAAACATCCTTTCAAGACCAGGGTGATAAATGTACATTGGATAATAAATCAGATTATACGATTTACTTTGAATTTGCAAAATCCAATTCTCACCAGTAAGTACATGGATATAGGCATCAAGAGGGTAATTGGGAAATCATGAAACCGGTAACCAAGTGGTCATATAGGGAGAGAAAACAGTAAAATAAGGCCAAACGTATGTGTTCTGCAAACCTGCTGACTCCCACAGTAATCTATTCCACATTTCCTCCCACTCTACCACTTTCAAAGACGCTATCTCCTGCTCTCAATTCCTCCGTCTCAGTCGCATCTGCTCCCAAGATGAGCCTTTCCATTCTAGGGCATCCGAGATGTGGTAATTGTCCACACCCTCCCCCTCCCTCCCCGTGCTGTCATGGATAGATTCCTCATTGGCGTCTCCTTCGTAGTCCGTACTTCTGCTCTCGTCTCCTCTTCCTCCAGATGGAACCTGGTTAGAGTTCCCATGATACTCACCTTTCTCCCCACCAGCCTCCGCAACCAACGCACCATCGACATTTCCGTCACCTCCAATGCGTTCTCTCCACAGTTACATCATCCCATTTCCACTCCATGTTGCTGGTCGCAGAGACCTCTGCCTCCATATAACCTCCATTCACACTCCCTTCCCACCCAAACCTGCCCCTCTCCAAGTACGTTCCGCTGCAACCGCAGGAGATGTAATACCTGTGCCTATATCTCCTCGCTTGCCTTCATCCAGTGACCCCATCTGTCCTCCCAGATGATACAGATGTTCAAGTGCACCTCCTCTAACCTCACCTACTGTATCTGGTGTTCTCGATGCCACCTCCTGTACATCAACTTTACCAAGCAGAGTCTCGCCCACCATTTTCCGGACAACTGCTCTCAATCCTCCAAGGCCTACTGGATCTCCCGGTGATTAACCATTTTAACCTCTTTCACGTTCCCACAATAACGTTTCTGTCCTGGTCCTCCTCAATAGCCAGAGTGAGGCGTCATGCAAACTGAAAGAACTTCCCACATATTCGCTTGTGTAGCTTCCCACCCAGCGGTGTGAACATTGAATTTTCCAATTTTAAGTAACTTCCACTCTCTCCCCATTCTCCCCCACACCCCCGTTTCTCTGCCCTCTGTCACCTGTGCCTCAGCTGGACCATACTCCAATGTGTTTCATTATATCAAATTAACATGTAGACAATGCTCTTTCGAGGGCCTTTGTTAATTATCCATTCACAGGACTATCAGTGAGCAAATTCCACAACATAGCGCTCCCTGGGAGTGAAGAAAATCTCACCTCCCCTCTGGATTTATTAGGAATCACCCCACATCTGTTTCTTCTGTTTGTTCCAATCCCACTGGGACCAGTTTCACGTTATTTCCATAAAAGTCCCTGCTAAAGTTGAATATCTCCCCACAAGTTTCTCAACATCTGTTGTCAACACACCGCTCTGTTGTTTGTGATCGTATGTTAGGCAAATCTATGTGAGGCTTAGATAGGGTGTAGCGTCGGATCCTTTTCCTCAATGCGGAAATGTCAAAGACTTAAGGACATAGTTTGAAGATGAGAGTGGCAATTTTTAAGGGAGGAGTATTTTTTTACACAGAGGATGGTGTGCTTGGAACAGGCTGCCATATGTGGTGGTGGAGGCAAATACGATAGTGGCGGTGAAGTGTATTTCTGATCGGAACATGGATATGCGGGGAATGGTGGGATATGGGTTATATGCAGGCAGATAAGAGTTTGTCCTGACATCATGTTTTGGCACAGGACGTGTGGGCCGACAGGTCAGTTTTTGTGCTGCATTGTCCCATGTTTTTTGTGTTATGTTCGAAAAATAACTATTTAATTAAAGGAGATTATACAAAAGATGAAATCTCATGTCATTTAAAAGTCATTGATAAGTAATCACTCGGTTATCAATTCGATCACCTTAATTCACCTTCCTGCTTGGTCCAAAACGTTTGAAGGCCCTAGAGCGCCCTCTTCTGGTTGTGCCTTGTGGTGAAGTTATGAGGCAGCTACTGAAATGTGCGGATTGCCAATGTGACCACAGAAGACGATAGACGAGTATTTATGACGTTCTCCTTTGCCTTTTGCAAGTTCTATGTAGATTTTGCATGAGATGAATCCGAGGAATTCGTTGATGGTTTCTGGAAGAACTTTCATAGTGTTATTAATCGAATAATACACAGTGTAAATGAAGACAGAAACATCTGCTTTCGCTAAACTGTACCCTCACTGTGTGACTTTGAGCAGACAGCCACCTCTGCTGATTATCTGTCAGTTCGCAAAGGGAAAAATCCTTTATGAGTGTAAACTTCAGGAACTTGTTCTGGCTCTGTAATAGTCCTAGACTGTAGATGCTGCAGTTACTGTATGTTTTTGTATACAGCGTAATATTCCTGCGATGTGATGGTTTAATCCATAGAGTAATATTACAAAAGAATGTCCCGTTATTGACAGCGGGTGCCGGAAGTGGTGTTTTTTACAATTTTTAAACCTTCATAACTTTTGTCCTATTTCACCGAAACATATAACTTACCGCAGAGGAGAATGGTGAGTAAGGTGGTGAAAAATTGTAGCGCTATGGGGGGTCGTTTTTGCGCAAAATTAAAAACCATGCAAACCGGAAGAGGACAAGATGAGAGTTTTAGTAATAGTATAGATAAGTGACAGGAGCAGAAATAGGCCATTCGGCCCAATACGTCTACTCTGCCATTCAATCATGGCTGATCTATCTCTCCCTCCTTACCCCATTCTCCTGCTTTCTCCCCTCATAACCTCTGACACCCATACTAATCAACAATCTATCTGTCTCTGCCTTAAATATTTCAACTGACTTTGCCACCATTGCTTTCTCTGGCAAATAATTCCACAGATTCATCAGGCTCTGACTAAAGAAATTCCTCATCTCCTTCCTAAAAGAATGTCCTTTAATTCTGAGGCTATAACCTAAGTCCTGGACTCTCCCACTAGTGAAAATATCCTCTCCACATCCACTCTGACCAAGCCTTTCACTATTTTGTATGTTTAAATGAGGTCCGCCCTCATTCTTCTAAACTTCATCGAGCATAGGCCAAGTGCCATTAAATGCTCATCATATGATAACCTACTCATTCCTGGGATCATTCTTATAAACCTCCTCTGGACCCTCTCCAGAGCCAGCACATCCTTCCTCAGATATGGTGCCCAAAATTGCTCACAATATTCCAAATGCGGCCTTATAGAGCCTCAGCATTACATCCCTGTTTTTTGTAAACAAGCCCTCTTGAAATAAATGCGAGCATGTTGTATGCTTTCTTTATCACCTGTTCGTAGCAATAGTCCAATAGTAGCTGTGAGAAGAGGGGATGGTCCAGAGGGTGTATGTCCTTGATAGTAGCACCCTCTTGAGTTAGTGCATAATTTTGATACTTTTGATAGTGCGATGGGCTGCGCCTGTGATGGACCAGGCTGAGTCCTTCACTCTCTGAAGCCACTAGCATTCTATTACATTAGACCAGTCAGGATACTTTCTATAGTACATCTGTAGAAATTTGTTAAAATATTCCGTGACAAGTTGAATCCCTTTAATTTCGAAGAAAATAGAAGCAATCGCATGCCTTTTTCATGAAAACATCAATAAACTGGGCCCCGGACAAGTCATCCGAGATGTTCTTGCTCAGGACTATGAAGCTGCCAAGTCTCTCCAGGGCCAACCCAACAATGAAAATATCCAAAGGTCGACACAAAATCCTGGAGTAACTCAGCGGGTCAGTCATCATCTCTGCAGAAAAGGAATAGGTGACGTTTTGGGTCAAGACCCTTCTTCAGACTGTGAGCCAGCGGAAAGGTGATCAAGAGATATAGATGGTGATATAGATAGATAAAGAAAACATGAATGAAAAATAGGCAAAAAAGTAACAATGATAAAGGAAGCATCTCTGGAGAAAATGGATAGTTGACGTTTTGGGTTAGGATCCGTTTAAACACTGATTATAGGAGGTGGGGGGGGGGGGGGGGGGGGGGGAGGAACGAGAAGCAAGAATAGACCAGGATATTTCAGGGCTGGCAACAGATGACATCAGGCAGGGTGGTTCCGATAGTCCGATTGTTGTCTGGGGGGGTGGTGTGATCCCATATCTGACGACAATTGTGGATCAGGAAGGTACCTGCACATATATTATGAAATAATGATGGAAGATGAAATGTTTCATAAATGTTTCATGAAATCTTCCATGATCCCAAAATAGCAGATCCTTCTACAGATGTACTAATGTAGCTTCCACTTGAATTATCCACACACCTGAATATCTGTTATCTGCTTGTTCTTTATTGGATGACAACTGCGTTAAAGCTTTTCAACATGTGTGTTCTGATGATCACGGGGAGCTTGTACCACCCTCGTCTCCTCAGTGATGAAGTGGAGAGTGAGGAGGTCCAGAACAGAATCAAGGAGCACGAGTACCGGTACAGACTGGAGATAGAACGGCTCCAGAGAGAAATGGAGGAAAAAAGTAACCGTGATGGTAATATAAGGAATACATTTGCAAAAAAGGAAGATTCAGTAACATGGAATTGGAACACTCATATTATTCTCCTGCTGGTCACAATCCAGTTCTTGGGATTCTGGATAGGCGACACTTTGCCACATATTCCCCAGGACTATAATAGTGAGGAAGAAGAGGAAGAAGAAAATGAAAATGAATTTCCTCGAAGAATTTACGGCAACATTTTGAATATTCCTGATCAAAGTGTGCTGGATCAGTTCTACACCATTTGCATTCAGAATGCGAGCCAAGAGCCAAATCAGACCTGTGAATTTGTAGAAAGCTTTGTGGACAATCTTTTGGAGGCCAGTAGGAATCTCTGTCAGTGGAACTCTGAGCTGATCATTGAAGACTGTGTGGGTATTGGGAGTCAGTTTGAAAAATGGGGCTGTAAGACACCATCTATATATGATATTTTGGTTCCAATTTTTCTCCAGGATGGATATTGTTTTAAACCAGAGATTTGTTCCTGTGACATCCCACCTGAAAAACAGAATTATGGCAGGATTCTCATGGTTACACCGCACAATGCTGACTTGGGCTGCCAATGTAAAACCACAGAACTTGAAGGGGATATTCTGTGTCTTATTCACAGCAAGAGATTTGAACCTGATGTTCGTGCCAATTGCCTTGCTTCTATCATGTGTTCCGATTGGTATTTGGATTATAAGAAGGTAGTAAAATGGTTCAGGGATTTATTAGCCAAATCTTGGAACAAAATTCGCCATAAGTACGATTTTGAACTTACCTTTTGCAATATTACAGGTTGCTGTGGGTTAAAAGTCCATTATCAGTCTGGACGAACCATTTGCATAAAAGTCTTTCCTGCTGTGAGGCTGAAGAATTCAGATGTCCATCTTGTACCCAGTTTTTCCGATTGCTCCATGAACAGTACAGCATCCACTACTTACTGGAACATTTCCTGTGCAGTCTGTGAGCACAGGTTTCTGCAAATCATGGCCAAAAATACCCCCAAAAGCTCGTGTCACCTCAAATGCCTTCAAATACTGATCTTTCTAACTGAAAAACTGCGCAGTTCTCCAGACCAGCAATCTGTTCTTGGTTCCTATGTTTTTAAGACTGTCCTTATGCATCTGCTGTTAAGTCAGCCATTTTCAAACTGGCATGAAAGTCACCTGGAACATAGGCTGAGAGATATGTTAAAATATCTCGGAAAATGTTTGGATGAGAAAAGGCTACAGAGATTTATGATTGGAAATCAATCATTTCTTAAGCAAATTGAAATTCCAGAAATTCTTCTAAAAGCAGAGCCTATAAACCTCTTCCGGTCATTTGTAATAGAACGTGATTCTTACAGTCAGGCGCTCATGGAGTATCAGAAAATATTAATGGATATGTGTCCGTTAATGATGGAGTGTATTAAAAATGATACAGCCAGCTGACTGAAAACATTGTCTTTGACACAAGGAAACATAGATGCTGGAATCTGGTGGCTTTGCTCTCTGCTTGGGACCAGAATTATTTAAGATATGTAATATTTACATTACTATTAAGAATAAAATTAATAGATTTTTAAAATATCAAGAATAAACTATAAGAATACATTTAATAGATATTTCTTCAAAAATAAACTATATTCAGAAAAAAAATATATACAAAAGAAAAATTGTGCAAAAATTCTTCATACATTCTCCGTGTCTGTACATTCAATAGTGCCACACTCAGTGATCTTTGTATGTACATTACACCATTGATCTCTTGAGGTGATCTCCCTTACTTAGTTTGAGGGGTGTCCTCACTGGACTCTGCCCTTCAATGCCCAACAGTAGAACGACCCTGGAAAGTGGTCCTCTCCCACAGAGCCTTGGTGTTGACTGCACCAAGCTTCAGCGCGTCGCTCAGCATACAAGCCTACAGCTTGAAGGTACACAAAAATGCTGGAGAAACTCAGCGGGTGCAGCAGCATCTATGGAGCGAAGGAAATAGACAACGTTTCGAGCCGAAACCCTTCTTCAGACTGATGGGGGTTGGCGGGGCGAAGAAAGGAAAAAGGAGGAGGAGGAGTAGCTCGAGGGCTGAGGAATGGGAGGAGACAGCAAGGGCTAACAAAATTGGGAGAATTCAATGTTCATGCCCGCAGGATGCAGACTCCCCAAGCGGAATATGAGGTGCTGTTCCTCCAATTTCCGGTGTTGCTCATTCTGGCCATGGAGGAGACCCAGGACAGAGAGGTCGGACGGGGAAATGGGATAGTCGGCAACATTCCCTGATGAACAAATCGCTGTGCTTGGAGTTTTGGGCAGACCAAAGTGAGTTGATGGTATTTCAGCAGCATTTGATGTCTGTCTGGGAACATTGATGAGTCCCTGGGAACAGCCCACAAATCGGAACTGTTGGGGATGTACTGTGACAGGAATGTTTGCATGGTTCACCAGACCCTCTTTACAAATTCATATTCTGCAAAGAGGGGAACAACAATTTTGTCTCCTCTCCAGAACAGTTCAAGAGCGTATTCGTCGATATGCCGAATCTCCACAATCTTTTAAGGAAGTACAGGCGTTAATGGTTCTTTATGATTGTAGCAATGAGCTGGGACCAGGACAGGAAGCATTTAGTCATTTAATTGCATTACCTTTCATATTTCATGGAACACCATGTCATTTTGCTATTACCTAGAGACCCTTACAGAACTCATATAGCAACATTTTCAGTTTATATTTCATGTCTCACACAAATGAAACAAAGATTTCTTATTTGACAAGGATTTTTAGGGAATAAATTTAAAGAGATACCATATGAAATGTCACTATCTCGCGACATTCTCACTATTAATGGAGGATATCGACCCAAAACATTGACTATCCCTTTGGCTCCATAAATGATGCTTGACCTGCTGAGGTCCTCCAGCAGTTTATTTTGCATTATATTTAACAACATTAAAAAAATCTTTCCACGTATATTAGTTAGTATTTTTATACATTATTAATAGTCAATATTTTTAATTAACAAATATTGTTAAATCTTATATTTTAAAATATTGTTCAGTGTTTGCATATACAAGCTATTTTAGAAGAAACCTGTCTCCACTGAGCAAGCCACTTCCTGCAAATGCATCTGATCAGATACGTATATCTAAGGACATTGTGGGAAGCTAGAGAGGAAATTGCTGGAGCCCTAGTTGAAATTTACGAGTCGGCATTAAACACAGGGGAGGTGTCAGAAGACTGGAGGGTGGCAAATGTGTCTCTATGCAAGAAGGGCTGCGGAGAAAATGCATGAAACTATAGGCCAGTGAGCTTAACATCTGTTGTTGGAAAGCTAATAGAGATTATTCTGAGGGATAGGATATAAGGGCATTTTCTAGGACAAGGGCTGATTTGGGGTAGCCAGCATGGTTTTGTATGTGGGAGATCATGTCTCACAAATCTGATTGAGTTTTTTGAGGCTGTGACCAAAAAGGTTGATGAGGCAGAACTATAGATATATACTAGACTAAGTGGGACCCGCTGGGACCCATGTTCACACAGGTCCCCCAACGCAATATTCCACCTCTCCACCAATTCCAATATTGATGGCCAATGGGGGAGTGGGTTTCTGGAGCGCAGTATGGGTGTTATGGGCCGAAGGGACTGGCTCCAGAGGGCTAGTATGGACATTGTGGGCCGAATGGATTCTTGGGCTGGCAGCTCAGTCACTCAGACCTGGCAGCCCAGTCACTCAGGCCTGGCAGCTCAGTCACTCAGGCCTGGCAGCTCAATCACTCAGGCCTGGCAGCTCAGTCACTCAGGCCTGGCAGCTCAGTCACTCAGGCCTGGCAGCTCAGTCACTCAGGCCTGTCAGCTCAGTCACTCAGGCCTGCTGGGCTCACAGCTCAGTCACTCAGGCCTGGTGGGCTGGCAACACACTCACTCCTGGCTGTTGGGCTGGCAGCTCAGAAATTGCCAGAAATTCTGCCCAAAACAGGTGAGAGAGAAGGGTGAAGAATCAATTTTAGACATTTTTCTACAGATCACAGCAATGAAGGAGGAACGCCTATCCTGGCGTGGATCTCACACGGAGCCAATGAAGGGAGGGATAAAAATACTTGTCTGAGGTTTAACACTTACAGGGGGAATACTTACTGATGGGCCGAAGGGACTCCTCCTGGGATAGTACAGGCCTGATGGGCCAAAGAGACAAAAACAATCTGAGTGAAATCTCAGTGAAGGACACTTTTTCTGGACTTTTCCTGGCCTGACGTGTCTTTTGGGCCAAAATGCTCCGCCTGGGCTAATACAGGCATTTTGGGAAACGGGGCTTGGTTTCTGGGCTAATAGGGGCCTTGTGGGCTGAAATGAGTGATTTCAGGAAGGCCAAAGATGGGCTGGCAGTTGCCTCACTCACGGTTGGTGGGCTGGCAGTTGACTCACTCACGGCTGGTGGGCTGGCAGTTGACTCACGGCTGGTGGGCTCACACACACAAGCACACACCCTCCATCACACACACACACCCTCCATCACACACACACACACACCCTCCATCACACACACACACCCTCCAACACACACACACACCCTCCAACACACACACACACCCTCCACACACACACACACACACCCTCCAACACACACACACACACACACACACACACACACACACACACACACACACACACACACACACACACACACACACACACACACACACACACACACACACACACACACAGACACCCTCCATCACATGCGCACAGCCACACACACAGACGCCCTCCATCTCAAACACACACACACACAACATATATATGACAGTAAAACTTTCTTGGTTCTACTCATGCGGCTGAGCGCGGCCTCTCCACTGAATGGGACTTCTGGACTGAGCAGGACTTCCGGAGTGAGCAGGACCTTTGGACCAAGCACAGTGCAGGGCCAACAATTCAATCCATTCCATTCCAAGTCAAGCAAAGTGCAGGGCCAACAATTCAATCCGTTCCATTACAAATCAAGGACAGTGCAGTGCCAACAATTCAATCCATTCCATTCCAAGTCAAGCACAGTGCAGGGCCAACAGTTGAATCCATTCCATTCCAAGTCCAGCACAGTGGGTCACGAAGGACTGCTGTAGCTTTGGGAGCAACAACAGCAGCAGGAGCTTAGCAAGAGATACGACTGATTGGCTCTAGCCCAAGTGGGAGGAGAGAAGTGAGTCAGTGCTGGGAAAACAGTTGAAAACTGAGGAATTTGGTTTGTAAATTGGTAAATCAGGCAATTTATCAGTCAATTTAAGCAAGACTGCTCTTAGCGAGCGGCAGTGAGTGAGCGGCCTTGCGAGGGAAGTGCCCTGTGAGTAAAGTGTGAGTCTTTGGCTCGAGAGTCTTCGGAGAGGAGGCTGAGGAGAGGAGACTACGCAAAACACTGCAGAGGGAGAGACGAAAGAAGGAGATGTCAGGCAAGCTGATTCAGTGTGATGCTTGCAGTATGTGGGAGGTCAAGGACACCGCTGGTGCCTCTGGCTGCTACAAATGCGAAAAGTGCATCCAGGTAGAGCTCCTGAAGGGCCGTGTTGGGGAACTGGAGAAGCAAGTGGATGACCTCCGGTTCGTCCGAGAAACGGAGTCGTTCCTCGACAAGTCCTACAGTACGATTGTTACACCTAAGGTACTGGAAGAGAGAAGGTGGGAGACAGTGAGAACGGGAGGGAAGCATGGAATGCCAACGTCCCCGGGTGTTGTACCTCTTGTGAACAGGTTCACCCACTTAGAAGCTGTCGGGACAGAAGAGGTGTTTACACTGGGCGGCGGACTGGCTTGTGATGCGAATAGGGCTGTTGAGCCGAAACCAAAAAGGCCTAAGGCAGGCAACGCCATTGTAGTAGGAGACTCCATTGTGAGAGGTACGGACAGGGGTTTCTGCGGCAACAGACGGGATGCGAGGATGGTGTGCTGCCTTCCTGGTGCCAGGATCCAGGATGTCACGGACAGAGTGCAGAAAATCCTCAAGGGCGAAGGTGAACATCCGGAAGTGGTAGTGCATGTCGGCACAAACGATGTCGGAAAGAAGGGGATGAATATTCTGCAGCGTGACTTTAGAGAGCTCGGAAAAATGCTGAAAAGCAGGACCTCCAGGGTTGTTATCTCCGGTTTGCTTCCAGTTCCTCGTGCTGGCGAGAGCAGGAACAGGGAGATACGGGACCTGAACGTGTGGCTGAGGAACTGGTGCACGGGGCAGGGATTTAGATTCTTAGATCACTGGGATCTGTTTTGGGGTAAGGGGGAACTGTACAAAAGGGACGGATTGCATCTTAACAGGTGTGGGACCAGCATTCTGGCAGGCAGGTTTGCCACTGCTACACGGGTGGTTTTAAACTGAATAAGGGGGGTGGGGTGTCGAATGGGCTAGTGGAGGATGGAGTTAAAGGGAAAGGGTTTCTTAAATGTGTGAGCGTAGAGACAGAGGGGTGTAAAATGAGGGTAGAAGCAATAGGTAGCAAGGTGAAAAGTAAAAGTGGCAGGCCGGAACATCCAGGGCAAAAATCAAAAAGGGCCACTTTTCAACAAAATTGTATAAGGGGTAAGAGTGTTGTAAAAACAAGCCTGAAGGCTTTGTGTCTCAATGCAAGGAGCATTCGTAATAAGGTGGATGAGTTGAATGTGCAGATAGCTATTAATGACTATGATATAGTTGGGATCACGGAGACATGGCTCCAGGGTGACCAAGGCTGGGAGCTGAACATCCAGGGATATTCAATATTCAGGAGGGATAGAGAGAAAGGAAAAGGAGGTGGGGTAGCGTTGCTGATTAGAGAGGAGATTAACGCAATGGAAAGGAAGGACATTAGTTTGCAGGATGTGGAATCGGTATGGGTAGAGCTGCGAAACACTAAGGGGCAGAAAACGCTGGTGGGTGTTGTGTACAGGCCACCTAACAGTAGTAGTGAAGTTGGAGATGGTATCAAACAGGAAATTAGAAATGCGTGCGACAAAGGCAAAACCGTTATAATGGGTGACTTCAATCTACATATAGATTGGGTGAATCAAATTGGCAGGGGTGCTGAGGAAGAGGATTTTTTGGAATGTATGCGGGATAGTTATCTAAATCAACATGTAGAGGAACCAACGAGAGAGCAGGCTATTTTAGACTGGGTATTGAGTAATGAGGAAGGGTTAGTTAGCAGTCTTGTTGTACGTGCCCCCTTGGGCAAGAGTGACCATAATATGGTTGAGTTCTTCATTAGGATGGAGAGTGACATTGTTAATTCAGAAACAATGGTTCTGAACTTAAAGAAAGGTAACTTTGAGGGTATGAGACGTGAATTGGCCAAGATTGACTGGCAATTAATTCTAAAAGGGTTGACGGTGGATATGCAATGGAAGACATTTAAAGACTGCATGGATGAACTACAAAAATTGTTCATCCCAGTTTGGCAAAAGAATAAATCAGGGAAGGTAGTGCATCCGTGGATAACAAGGGAAATCAGGGATAGTATCAAAGCGAAGGATGATGCGTACAAATTAGCCAGAAAAAGCAGCATACCGGAGGACTGGGAGAAATTCAGAGACCAGCAGAGGAGGACAAAGGGCTTAATTAGGAAAGGAAAAATAGATTATGAAAGAAAACTGGCAGGGAACATAAAAACTGACTGCAAAAGTTTTTATAGATATGTGAAAAGAAAGAGATTAGTTAAAACAAATGTAGGTCCCTTGCAGTCAGAAACAGGTGAGTTGATCATGGGGAACAAGGATATGGCGGACCAATTGAATAACTACTTTGGTTCCGTCTTCACTAAGGAAGACATAAATAATCTGCCGGAAATAGCAGGGGACCGCGGGTCAAAGGAGTTGGAGGAATTGAGTGAAATCCAGGTTAGCCGGGAAGTGGTGTTGGGTAAATTAAATGGATTAAAGGCCGATAAATCCCCAGGGCCAGATAGGCTGCATCCCAGAGTACTTAAGGAAGTAGCTCCAGAAATAGTGGATGCATTAGTAATAATCTTTCAAAACTCTTTAGATTCTGGAGTAGTTCCTGAGGATTGGCGGGTAGCAAACGTAACCCCACTTTTTAAGAAGGGAGGGAGAGAGAAAACGGGGAATTACAGACCAGTTAGTCTAACATCGGTAGTGGGGAAACTGCTAGAGTCAGTTATTAAAGATGGGATAGCAGCACATTTGGAAAGTGGTGAAATCATTGGACAAAGTCAGCATGGATTTACAAAAGGTAAATCATGTCTGACGAATCTTATAGAATTTTTCGAGGATGTAACTAGTAGCGTGGATAGGGGAGAACCAGTGGATGTGGTGTATCTGGACTTCCAGAAGGCTTTCGACAAGGTCCCACATAAGAGATTAGTTTACAAACTTAAAGCACACGGCATTGGGGGTTCAGTATTGATGTGGATAGAGAACTGGCTGGCAAACAGGAAGCAAAGAGTAGGAGTAAACGGGTCCTTTTCACAATGGCAGGCAGTGACTAGTGGGGTACCGCAAGGCTCAGTGCTGGGACCCCAGCTATTTACAATATATATTAATGATCTGGATGAGGGAATTGAAGGCAATATCTCCAAGTTTGCGGATGACACTAAGCTGGGGGGCAGTGTTAGCTGTGAGGAGGATGCTAGGAGACTGCAAGGTGACTTGGATAGGCTGGGTGAGTGGGCAAATGTTTGGCAGATGCAGTATAATGTGGATAAATGTGAGGTTCTCCATTTTGGTGGCAAAAACAGGAAAGCAGACTATTATCTAAATGGTGGCCGACTAGGAAAAGGGGAGATGCAGCGAGACCTGGGTGTCATGGTACACCAGTCATTGAAAGTGGGCATGCAGGTGCAGCAGGCAGTGAAGAAAGCGAATGGTATGTTAGCTTTCATAGCAAAAGGATTTGAGTACAGGAGCAGGGAGGTTCTACTGCAGTTGTACAGGGTCTTGGTGAGACCACACCTGGAGTATTGCGTACAGTTTTGGTCTCCAAATCTGAGGAAGGACATTATTGCCATAGAGGGAGTGCAGAGAAGGTTCACCAGACTGATTCCTGGGATGTCAGGACTGTCTTATGAAGAAAGACTGGATAGACTTGGTTTATACTCTCTAGAATTTAGGAGATTGAGAGGGGATCTTATAGAAACTTACAAAATTCTTAAGGGGTTGGACAGGCTAGATGCAGGAAGATTGCTCCCGATGTTGGGGAAGTCCAGGACAAGGGATCACAGCTTAAGGATAAGGGGGAAATCCTTTGAAACCGAGATGAGAAGAACTTTTTTCACACAGAGAGTGGTGAATCTCTGGAACTCCCTGCCACAGAGGGTAGTCGAGGCCAGTTCATTGGCTATATTTAAGAGGGAGTTAGATGTGGCCCTTGTGGCTAAGGGGATCAGAGGGTATGGAGAGAAGGCAGGTACGGGATACTGAGTTGGATGATCAGCCATGATCATATTGAATGGCGGTGCAGGCTCGAAGGGCCGAATGGCCTACTCCTGCACCTAATTTCTATGTTTCTATGAAGGGCCACGAAGAAGGGCCACGAACAAAACCCATTTCCTTTCAAGTCAAACACAGTGCTGGGCCAACAGCATCATCCATTCCATTCCAAGTCAAGCACAGTGCTGGGCCAACAGCAACATCCATTCCATTTCAAGACAAGCACAGTGCAGGGCCATCAATTCAATAAATTCCATTTCAAGTCAAGCACAGTGCAGGGCCAAGAACAAAATCCATTTCATTTCAAGTCAAGCATAGTGCAGGGCCAAAAACAACATCCATTTCATTTCAAGTCAAGCACAGTGCAGAGCCAAGAACAAAATCCATGTACTTTCAAGTCATGCACAGTGCAGGGCCAAGAACAAAATCCATGTCCTTTCAAGTCAAGCACAGTGCAGGGCCATCAATTCAATAAATTCCATTTCAAGTCAAGCACAGTGCAGGGCCAAGAACAAAATCCATGTCCTTTCAAGTCAAGCACAGTGCAGGGCCAAGAACAAAATCCATTTCATTTCAAGTCAAACACAGTGCAGGGCCAAGAACAAAATCCATTTCATTTCGAGTCAAACATAGTGCAGGGCCAAGAACAAAATCCATTTCATTTCAAGTCAAGCACAGTGCAGGACCAACAATTTAATCCATTTCATTTCAAGTCAAGCACAGTGCAGGGCTACCAATTCAGTTCACTCATGGGGCAGGCACAGTTCAATCAGTACAGCACAGACACATTTCAGTTCACACACGGCGGAGAATCAAAGTTCTGGATTCAACTCTCACTCACGGTCTTCCAGAGTGGCTGACTCATGTCTGGCATCTGGGGCTTTTTCCTCAGGCCCCCCGGAAGGGGTGTTACCTTCATCATGGTGAGTGACAGGCGAGAAAACCAATCAGTTGATCTCATGATTTTTTTAAGCATTCATAACTTTTTTAATATTTCACCGATCAGAAAAAATCTCGGGGTGGTTGGAGGAGAGGAGGGCGGTGAGTAAGATGGCGAAATAATCATAGCGATATAGGGTAGCGTTTTTCTAAAATGTATTTACAATGTAGACAGGTAGTGGGACAAGATGTGACTTTTAGTAATAGTATAGATAGATATGGAATTGAGCAAATCATTCAACAAGGTTTCATATGGTAGGCTGCTCTGAAAAGTTAGATCGCACGGGAGCCATGGAGTGATAGCTAAATGGATAGAAAATTGGCTTCATGGAAGGAACTCCATCATGGGTGATGGTAGAACGTTGATTCTTGGACTGGAGGCCTGTGACCAGTGGTGCCTCATGGTGCAGTGCTGGGCCCATTACTGTTTGTAATGATTTGGATGAGAACATACATGGCAAGATTAGTTAGTTGCAGATAATATAAAAATGGTGATATTTCATATAGTGATGATGGTTATGAAAAATTGCAACAGGTTGGCCAGATGGGCTGAGGAGTGGTTGATGGAATTTAATACAGAGAAATGTGAAATGTTACATTATGGGAAGTCTAACTTGGGCAGGACATACACAGTTAATGTTGGGGCTCTGGGGAGTGTAGTGTTGTAGAGCAGAGGGATGTAGGAGTGCAGGTATATACTTCCTTGAAGGTAGAGTCACAGGTGGATAGGTAAAAAAGACTATTGGCACATTGGTCTTCATCAGTCAGAGTATTGAGTATATAATGTGTAGGAAGGAACTGCAGATGCTTGTTTAAATCGAAGGTAGAGACAAAATGCTGGAGTAACTCAGACTGAAGAAGGGTCTCGACCTGAAACGTCACCCATTCCTTCTCTCCTGAGATGCTGCCTGTCCTGCTGAGTTACTCACAGCATTTTGTGTCTACCTATTGAGTATACTGCAATAGTTGAGAGATCATGTTGCAGTTATATAGGACATTGGTGAGGCCGCATTTGGAGTATTGTGTTCAGTTTTGGGCACCAATTATAGAAAAGATGTTCCAAAGTTAGAAAGGGTACAGAGAAGATTTACGAGGATGTTTCCAGTACACGAAGGTCTGAGCCATAGGGAGAAGTTGAGTATGCTGGGACTCTATTTCTTGCAGCGCAGGAGGATGAGGTGTGATCTTATAGAGGTGTGCAAAATCATGAGAGGAATAGATTGGGTAGATGCACAGAATTTCTTGCCCAGGGTAGCGGAATCGAGGACCAGAGGACATGTATTTAAGGTGAAGGGGAACAGATTTAATAGGAATCTGAGGGGTTCCTTTTTCACACAAAGGGTGATGGGTGTATGGAACAAGCTGCCAGAGGAGGTATCTGAGGCAGGGACTATCGCAATGTTTAAGAAATAGACAGGTACATGGATAGGATAGATCTAGAGTTATGTAGGCCAAACACAGGCAGGTGGGATTAGTCAAGCTTGGACATTTTGGCCGGTGTGGGAAATTTGGGCCTAAGAAGGGCCTTTTTCCATGTTGAATTACTCTATGACTCTACCTGCAACTTGATTTATTTGCATCTTCCTTGCTTGTCCCAGGTCAAGTTGTTACATGAGATATTTGTTTTCATCACTCTTCACACTGTCTACGTTTTGTTTTGATTTCTGCTCCCCAATCAACAGGTTGCTGTTCCTCACAAAGCAACTGCTCATTCTCTTTTCATTCACACATTGTGAGCATTGCAATTCTGAAACCAAATTGCGTTCCACAAATCACCACCAGAGTGCGCTGTCTACATTAAATACTCTGTGTCCAAAGCTCCCAACATCACACTATATGGTGGTTTTAAAATTATTACCACTAGAAAAGATGGCGGCCATATTGATCTTCTGTGAGATGCAGCAATAATGTATCACATTTCAGCAACAGAGGCATTCTGTAAACTTGCAGTTCCGTGCATTTATTTTACAGGACAGGAGATATACAATGTGAAGATGGACAAAGTGTGAACGTGGATGGCTCCGTGCACTAACACACCTCTGGGCACTCGGTTTGAAATCAGGCTGCAAGAATAAATGTTTCTCTAGCAGCATTCACACAGAAGGTTAATAGCATTAAACAGTTTTGGTTAACAGTTTGTATTAAATCTGCATTCACCCATCTGTGACATTAATTATACATCAGTTGTCATCTTACATTTTACTGTACATATGAGAATATTTGATATATCTGATTAAAGATAACCAACATAAAAATTGATCTAGTAATAACTTTGTGTAAAGTTTTGGACCATTGATTTGGCATTTCCCATCAATTGTGAGAAATTAAGTTGACTAGTTAAGGGTGCCCTGGTTTCAACATGGTCTAACTGAACGTGAAGTTTCCAAATGGAGCTGTTCCCAAATCACAGCTTAGCTTGGGAACAGCTCCATCCAAGACCACACGAAATTGCAGTGAATTGTGGACGCAGCCCAGACCATCACACGAACCAACCTCCCTTCTATTGAGACTCCATTTATACCTCATGCTGCCTTAGCAAGGCCAGCAGCATAATCAAGAACAAGTCGCTCCCTGGCCACTCCATCTTCTCCCCTCCCCCATCAGGCAAAAAGTATAGAAGTGTGAAAACACACACCTCCAGATTCAGGGACAGTTCCCCAATGTTATCAGTCAACTGAATCAACCTACCACAACCAGAGAGCAGTGCTGACAGCAGTGCTGACCCTCGGATTATCCTTGATCGGATTTTGCTGGCTTTATCTTGCACTATCATGTATCTATACACTGTGTATGGCTCGATTGTAATCATGTATTGTCATTCTACTGACTGGATAGAACGCAACAAAAGCTTTTCACTGTACCTCAGTACACGTGACAGTAATAACATTAACTAACTGGCAGATGAAGCTCTTCTTACATCCAACTGCATCTATGACAATATTAGACACATCTGATACAGCTACCAACATCGAAATTGATCCATCAATGATATTGGATAATAATCAGTAAGAATATATTTAAAAAAAACAATGTAACATAATATTATGTAGTTGGAGAGCTTTGCTAGTATTCTTGCAACATTTTGGATAACCATACATGAGATGATGAGAAGGGAAATCTGTCCCCAAGTCAAACTTACAGCACAAGGAAGAGAAATGATTTGTATCAATTACTGTAAAAACATCAATGCAGGTTTTATAGTATTGTGCTGTGGTAATGTAGAGGGCAGTTTCTGGATTGGGAGTGGATCTAGATAGGCATAACAATTGAGTACTGATACCACATTTGAATTGGCTACTCTAATAATTCAGTAGTAACTCAGCGGGATAGGCAGCATCTCTGGAGAGAAGATGAATGGGTGACGTTTTGGGTCGATACCCTTCTTCAGACTGGTTAGGGATAAGGGAAACAAGAGATATGGACGGTGATGTGGAGAGATAAAGAACAATGAACGGACATGTTTGGAGGGATATGGACCAAACGCAGGCAGGTGGGACTAGTGTTGTTGGGACATGTTGGCCAGTGTGGGCAAGTTGGGCTGAAGGGCCGTTTCCACGCACTATCACTCTATGACTCTATCTACAGTCATGGGGAGAATGTGCAAACACGACACTGACAGCACCTGCGGTCAGGATTGGACCCATGTCTGTGGTGCTGTGCCAGTGTATGTGTCTTACAATTCAGTCTGCCTCAGGTGTCACCTGTGATTTTGAAAACTGCGCCCTGTAGACCCAATTAATCCATCTTGAGAAAAGTATAATAGCGAATCCTGGGGAAATCTATGGTGCACATATGTCTATTCTGTTAAAAAAAACTCTTATTCCTGGAAGTGTAGGAAAGAACTGTAAATACTTGTTTAAATCGAAGATAGACACAAAGTAAAGCCCCTGTCCCACTTAGGAAACCTGAACGGAAACCTCTGGAGACTTTGCGCCCCAACCAAGGTTTCCGTGCAGTTCACGGAGGTTCCCGGAGGTTTTTGTCAGTCTCCCTACCTGCTTCCACTACCTGCAACCTCCGGCAACCACCTGCAACCTCCGGGAACCGCACGGAAACCTTGGGTGGGCCGCAAAGTCTCCATAGGTTTCCGTTCAGGTTTCCTAAGTGGGACAGGGGCATAACTGTTTCTTAAACGTTGGGAGAGTCCCAGCCTCAATTATCTCCTCGAGCAGCTTGTTCCACACACCCACCACCCTTTGTATGAAAAGGTTACCCCTCAATTTCCTATTAAATATTTTCCCCTTCACCTTAGACCTATGTCCTCGATTTACCTACTCTGGGCAAGAGACTCTGTGCATATACCTGATGTATTCCTCTTGTGATTTTATACAACTCTATAAGATCACCCCCTCATCCTCCTATGATCCAAGGAATAGAGTCCCAGCCTACTCAACGTCTCCTTATAGCTCAGACCCCCTAGTCCTGGCAACATCCTCATCAATCTTGTCTGTTTCCTTTCCAGCTTGACAACATCTTTCCTCTAACACGGTGCCCAGAACTGAACACAATATTCTAAATGCATCCTCAGCAACTTCCTATATAACTGCGACACCCACTTACAGCCTGACTCCAGTCTGCAAACCCACCCCCTCCTTTCTGCCCAACATCAACTAACAAAAGCAATTGATGAGGTGGAGAAGCTATTCAGGGGACGGAAAAGCCGGAAATCTCCAGGACTGGACAATGTTTCCCCCTCTACCCTCAAGCTCTGTGCCGAACAACTGGCACCAGTCTTCACAGACATTTTCAATCGGTCCCTGCAATCCTGCACTGTCCCTGCCAGCTTCAAAGTCTCCACTATTGTTCCCGTACCCAAAAAGCCAAGGATTACTGATCTTAATCTCGGGAAAAAAAAAAATAGACGTTTCCACTTTGGAAACGGCCAGTTCTCTGTTCTCCCGTCCCCGGGCGGGAGTGGCTGAATGTGAACCCAACGGCTGTAAACCCAACACCAGACGGAGCCTGCTCCCCTCACCTCCCCCTGGCCGCCAGGGCCCAAGCCATCTTCCTCCCACACCAGCCTCGCTGACCCCAGCTAGGCCAAGCCATCCCCGCTGGGCTCATGCCACCCCTGCTGGCCCCACGCCACTCCGCTGGGCCTACACCACCCCCGCTGGGCCCACGCCACCCCTGTAGACCCCTGCTGGGTCCATGCCACCCCCGCTGACCCCCACTGGGCCCACGCCACCCCTGCTGGTCCCACGCCACCCCAGCTGACCCCCGCTGGGCCAACGCCACCTTCATCCCCCCCGCCCGCTGGGACCGCGCCACCTTCATCTTCGCCCCCCCCTGCAAGAAAGAGGGGTGGTTGTGAGAGGAGGGAGGGGGAGAGAGAGAGGGGAAGGGAGAGGAGAGAGAGATGGGGGAGGGGAGAGGGAAAGGGGGATTATCTTGAGTGAGATTGCAAAATTAAGGTAGGGTTTAAAGCTATTATATTTTCTCCTCCATATGAATAATATTAAACAACATCATATAATATCAAACAATTGGAACTGCTTTCTTTTCCTCGATAACAATACTGAAAAATATGAATTCCATAGTTTGTGACATAAATATACATTTTAATGGGATCATTATATACAGATGTAACATTTCCATTTTGAGATCGGGGTGAGGGGGGGGGGGGGGGGGCTGGGGGCAAATATGCATCAAGCCGATAGCATAATCGTTAAAGAGTTAAAATATAGCCTAAGAGGAAGATAGCCTAAGAGCTGAGAAGAGGAATCAGAGCTGCCACGGAAAGGTACTCTTCTTCAGTTTGGAAGGACATGCAAGAAATCACCAGCTATAAGAGGAAAGCCCCCCGCACTTTGGACAATCGTCAGCTGACAAACGACCTGAATGAGTTTTACTGCAGGCTTGAAAATCAGAAACGTAAACCCTGGTACCGCTTCCCCAACAAATACAGCCAGACCCCAGTCTGCAAAGAATGGACCCTGCACCCTCTCCTTCCCATTCACCACTTCACACCTACTTAAGGCAAGACTCCAGTATGAAAAGAGTGGACCCTTTCCCACCCCAACCAACACTTCACACCCACTCATAGCCTGACCTCAGTCTGCAAAGACTGGACCCTTCTACACCCACCCCACTCTAATCACCACTTCACACCCAATGACTGCACCTCCACAGACACCTCTATCAAGCTTCTCAAGTTTGCGGATGACACAACCCTGATTGGACTGATCCAGATAGGGATCTCTGTACTCTTTTCAGTTTGACATCTTTCCTATAACATGGTGCCCAGAACTGAACACAATATTCTAAATGCAGTCTCACCAACGTCTTATACAACTGCAACATGACCTCCCAACTTCTATACTCAATACTCTGACTGATGAGGGCCAAAGTGTCAAAATGCTTTTTGACCACCTGATATACCTGCGACACGACCTTCAAGGAACCATGCAACCATCAACCATTCCTCTGCCCACCTGACTAATTGATCCAGATCCTGCTGCAATCTTTCACAACCATCTTCACTATCTGCAAAACCACTCACTTCTGTATCATCAGCAAACTTGCTAATCTTGCCCTGTTCTGTGACGTTTCACAGAGTGCTGGAGTAACTCAGCGGGTCAGGCTGAGTATAGAAGTTGGGAGGTCATGTTGCAGTTGCATAAGAAGTTGGCGAGGCCGCATTCAGAGTATTGTGTCCAGTTCTGGGCACCATGTTATAGGAAAGACGTCATCAAATTGGAAAGGGTACAGTGAAGATTTATGAGGATGTTGCCAGGACTAGAGGGCCAGAGTTATTGGGAGAGGTTGAGAAGGCTGGGACTCTATTTCATGGAGCACAGGAGCATGAGGGATGTTCTAATAGAGGTGTATAAAATCATGATTTGAATAGATATGGTTGAGTCTTTTGCCCAGAAGATATTGTTGAGTCTTTTGCCCGGAGTAAGTGAATTGAGGAGCAGAGGACAACATCTCACCTTTCTCTATATTTGCCAGTCATCTATATCAGGGACCTCCAAACCTTTCAGCAGGAGGGCCACATTATATATTTGGCACATTTTTGCGGGCCGTGGGAAAAAATAATGAAATTGCAGTTTTATAAATTTAATGAACTCAAAAAAGAACTTAAGTAAAACAATTGGAAGAAACTCAAAGCAAAACCTGTAGCCATCAATCAAGGTTAACCAATGAAATCATAGTTTTATGTAACCACATTAATGGGAAGGATGAAACTGCTTTTTTGTTTTCAAAATTTCATTGAATTGAGGATCCAAATTTGAGGAGCCAATTTAGTTGTGACATACTTCATTTTTGAACATGTTTGTTTACAGAGGTACTGTATATTGTACCAAGGTGGACACAAATCTACAAGCAAATTGCTTCAAATTTGGAAACTGCTCAGGCTTCAAAAATGTATAAAACTCAATCAGATTTCTTTCTTTATACTTGTCTTTCAGTCCGTCATCTGCGTGAAGATCAATAATTTCCATTTGAAACCGACTTGGGAGATTTGCAACATTGCAAACAAATGGATTTTGAAAGAGCCTGATTTCATTTGCTTTGGCATCAAGGTCAGAAAATCACTCCTGAAAATGTTTTCAATCGTAAACTTACTTCATTTGCAAATGGGGAAGAAAATTCTGCTTCACTTTCTTCATGAAATTCTTCACACCATGATAAATTAACAAAATTATAAACGTTCACGTGGCCTTCAAGTAGCATCAGTTTTGCTCTGAATGCCTTGACGAGCAGAAATGGTCACAAATCATTTTTTTTTCCGCCTTGAAGCTTCAAATCCAATTGATTCATACGGCTTGTCACATCTGCAAATAATGCCAATTTCCAAAGCCACTCAGCAGCTGATAAAAGCAGTTGAGGATGATTTTTCTCTCTGAGAAATGAATTAATATCCTTTCAGAAAGAACCGCAATAAAACCTTTCCACAATTAAACCACCAAACTGCTGTATAATAAGGCAAGTCAACACTCAGAATCAATTTCTCCTAGAAAATCACAAAACTGGCGATGATTGAGTCCATGTAAAATTCTCCACAGAAGCACCAAGTTTCAAGACACAAGGCATATCAACATGCTTTCCGCACAATGCCGATAAAGTTTGCTACTTAAATACAGACAAGAACACAATGGGTTGAGGTAAACCAAACAAGTTTTACTTCAGTTCGTCATGACGGGGGTGGCAGGGATTGCTTCAGCATGTATTCAAGAATACTTGCAGTCCCCCTTGAGTTGCCACTCAAATTAACAAAGCCTCACAGGGTCTTATATACTGTTAAAGTCAAGTAGCAGCATAGCAAAAGCATTAGTCATGATGTTCTAATATGTAGCTGTTTTTCTGGGCTAGCTCGTACCTGTCTCTCTTATGAGCCCCGAGTACTTTTCCACTAGTGACACTTGACCCCCTCTCTCTCTCTGCTGTTGCTACTCCCCCTTCTTAGACACGGGCTATTTCACAAAATTTTCAAAGTGTAAGCTACATTCCACACAATCCACATTCCCCTCCCTCCTTTCCAGCATGCATAAGGGAGCATATATAAAAGCATCAGGTACACAAACGTGTCTGAGATGAGTGAGCCAAAGTTCCTTGGAATCCCTCTTGTTTCCACATTTGTTTCTCATGTGCAGAGGCGTCCCTCTATAATTCCTGAACCTCCCTCATGTCTGGCAAGACCATTCTGTCTATTAGAATCTTTGGTTCTGTGGGGACCAATGTGCAGAATTCGCAAGCTGCCAAGCGGGCCATAATGTCAGCTAGGGCATTCCCCAGAGAGATTGCTTTGTTGTGGCAACTCGAATGGGCATTGCACTTAATAATGGCCATGTGGACTGGGAAAGCTGAGGCTTGCAGTGTGGCAGTGTGTGCAGTCTGAAGAAGGGTCTCAATATGACACGCCGCCAATTCCATATCTCGAGAGATGCTGCCTCACTCATTGAGTTTCTACAGCTTTTTGTGTCTACCAGCCGGCAGGAGTTTGAATTCAGATTGACCAACGGCCGCTGGCATGCGGCAGCACCGGAAGTGCTGCAATCTCTGCGCCCGTGGAGGAGGCGGCGGGTGAGCGGTGTTCCAGTGTGCCCGTCAGCCTGTCAGTCCGGGCCCAGGCTATTGGTGACTGTGCCCGTTTACTTTGTCGTAGGAGCTGCTGAGGAGTGACGGGAAATCTACTGTCGTGTCATCTGTGAGAGCGGCGGATGGTCAGTCGGTCACTCCGTCCCACAATCTGGCCTCAACTGAATACTTCATCTTCCTTCTGAGCATGTTGCAAACTGATAGGATCAATACTGGGAACTTTCAACTGTAAATAAAAATATATTTTTATTATTATACTAGACTAAGTGGGACCCGTTAGGTCCGATGTTCACACGGGAGGGCTGGCCCCCAATGCAATTTTGCACCTCTCCACCAATTCCAATATTGGTGGCCAGTGGGGGAGGGGGGGGGCTCTCTGGTGCAATGGTATGGGTGTTGTGGGCTGAAGGGACTGGTTTTCAGATGACTAGTATGGACATTGTGGGCCAAATGGATTCTTGGGGTGGCAGCTCAGTCACTCAAGCCTGATGAGCTGGCAGCTCACTCATGGCTGGTGGGCTGGCAGTTCACTCACGGCTATTCCTTGAAATTCCATTTCAAGCAGGGTGCAAGGCCACCAAATTCAAGTGTGGTTTCTTACCACTTCAAGCAGGGTGCAAGGCCACCAAATTCAAGTGCAGTTTTATACCACTTCAAGCAGGGTGCAAGGCCACCAAATTCAGGTGCAATATCCTAACACTTCAAGCAGGGTGCAAGGCCACCGAATTCAAGTGCAGTTTCCTACCACTTCAAGCAGGGTGCAGAGCCACCAAACTCAAGTGCAGTTTCCTACCACTTCAAGCAAGGTGCAAGACCACCAAACTCGTGCAGTTTCATGCCACTTCAAGCAGGGTGCAAGCCCACCAAATTCAAGTGCAGCTTCCGACCACTTCAAGCAGGGTGCAAGGCCACCAAATTCAACTGCAGTTTTTTACCACTTCAAGCAGGGTGCAAGTCCACCAAATTCAAGTGCAGTTTCATGCCATATCAAGCACGGTGCAAGGCCACCAAATTCAAGTGGTTTCATGCCACTTCAAGCAGGGTGCAATGCCACCAAAATCAAGTGCAGTTTAATGCCACCAAGCAGGGTGCAAGGCCACCAAATTCAACTGCAGTTTTGTACCACTTCAAGCTGGGTGCAAAGCCACCAAATTCAATGCAGTTTCATGCCACTTCAAGCAGGGTGCAAGGTCACGGGAGGGGGCTTGGCCTTTATGGCATGATTGAGAGGAGAGCGATTCTCGATAGTTTTAAAACACTAATAACACTTTTATTTTTCATTTCATCAGGTGCAGAATCCGCTGCACCTGATGAGTGGAGGGGGACTGAATAAGATGGCGAAAAACTCACAGCCGTAAGTGGTAGCGTTTTATCTAAAACCAATATACAGGAAATTGTCAAGTTCAGACTTTTAATCATTTGCCATTCCAAACCAACCACCACCAACCATTTGCTGTGCTTTATTTCAAACCAATCACATTTTCATTTTCAAACCACATTAAGGGCACTCAAGGTCAGTAAAACCACACTAACAGATTAGTAGACATGTGTTTAGTGTTATTCACAGCTCAGACTGAGAGACGTGACCCTCTCGCTCCCCCATCTTGCAGAGACTGACTGAGGCACTCAACACTTCTGAGTTTTATAGTCCCTCCGGAAGAAGCGTGGCCTTCAGGAGAGAGAATCTCAACATTTTTTAAACACTAATAACACTTTTATTTTTCATCGATGGGAAAAATTCTCTTGTCCTGCAGTTCAGAAAATTCAAGTGGAATCAGTTTGCATTGGAGCTAAGAAACAGCAAGATCAAAAACCATTGATAGGAATCGAACTGCTAATGGTTGTATAGGGCATGGTGTCAGGTAATTAGAAGGGCATCTAACGGGTAATATAGTAATCATATGGGACTAAAATCAACATGTAGACTGGGCAAACAAATTGAGTTGTAGTAGGCAGCAACCTTTTACCATTTATGGAAATACCTTGGATAAAGGGAGGACAAAGTAATTTTTTTGATATAAGCAAAGTTATGCATGAAAGTAAAAGGAAAGAAGGAAGCTGCAAATGGATATGGATAGGTTATGGGGAAAGAGCGACACAGGAAAAAGAGGAGGGAGGGTATATTGCAATTGGAGAATTCCATGTTTGTAGCATTGGGTTGGAAGATTGTTAGAGTATTGGTAATAGAGTCATAGAGTTATTTAGGATGGAAATGGGCCCTTCAGCTCAACTCGTCCATACCGACCAAGGTGTCATCTAAATTACCCCCATTTGCCCACATCTGGCCCATACGTTTCTAAACGGTCTTCGTCTCAACGTTTCCTATCCAAATGTCCTTTAAATGATGTTCTTCTTCTTCTTGCGTATGACGTGCACAGCCTAAAGTTGTAGGACAACTTGTTCTATTTCATCTTACTTGATTGTTCACGCCGGGTTGATTGCATTCGTCGAAACAGAGTGGACCACATGAAGGTTGCAATCACTTGCAATCCAGCATGTATAAAACTACTTTGAAAGAACATTTCTTTTGTGCATAATGCAGCCTGGTACATCATTCTATTTCTGCTACAACCAAGGAACTGATTGTGGACTTTGGAAGGAGTAGGATGGGGACACACAGTCCCGTTTATATCAACGGGTCAATGGTTGAAAGGGTCAAGAGCTTCAAATTCCTGGGCGTGCACATCTCAGAAGATCTTTCCTGGTTGGAGAACACTGATACAATTATCAAGAAAGCACATCAGCGCCTCTACTTCCTGAGAAGATTACGGAGAGTTGGTTTGTCAAGGAGGACTCTCTCTAACTTCTACAGGTGCACAGTAGAGAGCATGCTGACCGGTTGCATCGTGGCTTGGTTCGGCAACTTGAGCGCCCTGGAGAGGAAGAGACTACAAAAAGTACTAAACACTGCCCAGTCCATCATCGGCTCTGACCTTCCTTCCATCGAGGGGATTTATCGAAGTCGCTGCCTCAAAAAGGCTGGCAGTATCATCAAAGACCCACACCATCCTGGCCACACTCTCATCTCCCTGCTACCTTCAGGTAGAAGGTACAGGTGCCTGAAGACTGCAACGACCAGGTTCAGGAATAGCTACTTCCCCACAGCCATCAGGCTATTAAACCTGGCTCGGACAAAACTCTGAACATTATAACCCATTATATGTTATTTGCACTTTATCAGTTTATTTATTCATGTGTTTTGTAGTCAATGCCTATTATGTTCTGGGTGCTGAAGCAAAGCAAGAATTTCATTGTCCTATCAGGGACACATGACAATAAACTTGAACTTGAACTTGAACTACATGATAGCTATGTGATTTGTGCCGGCCTTTGGTCATTGTTTTGCAAAGAACAGACCTTTGAGAATCCTCCCCAACTTTAGTTCAACAGGTAATCTTTTAAAAAATGGTAACAGCCTATTTATTTCAATATATGCCTCGAGCACACATTTACATCTGAAAGTGAAAATAAAAACAAGTTTAGGTGTAGTCTTTATGTCCAAATGTTCTTGTGCGTTAATAATTTTAGTGCGTGTAATAATGTCAGTGAACCATGATGTAGTGATCTGCTCGGGTATAAAATTGGGGCTGCAGCTGCCCTGATTTGAAACTATCTCAAATACTTGTGGGTTTGAACTTGACCCTTGGTGTTGTAGTCTCAGGCATACTGTTCACATGCAGTAATTCTGGGCCACAGCGTTGGGATGACATACCAGCCCATCCTGACCCAGGTATTGTATTGGAAGATGGATGCTACACATATGGCCAGGTCCCATGAGGTGATGTTTATTTTACCCAGTGACCAACATTTGGTGTAATTCATTCTGCGAGATTTTGTTACCACAATGTGCTCTTTACATAGAAACATAGAAACATAGAAAATAGGTGCAGGAGTAGGCCATTCGGCCCTTCAAGCCTACACCACCATTCAATATGATCATGGCTGATCATCCAACTCGGTATCCTGTACCTGCCTTCTCTCCAGACCCCTTGATCCCTTTAGCCACAAGGGCCACACCTAACTCCCTCTTAAATATAGCCAATGAACTGGCCTCAACTACCTCCTGTGGCAGAGAATTCCAGAGATTCATCGCTCTCTGTGTGAAAAATGTTTTTCTCATCTCGGTCCTAAAAAATGTCCCCCTTATCCTTAAACTGTGACCCCTTGTCCTGGACTTCCCCAACATCGGGAACAATCTTCCTGCATCTAGCCTGTCCAACTCCATATTTGGAATTTTCGCTTTTATTTCACTTCAAGGATTTGGATGTTAATTATATTAAAATCTGTTTAGCAAATGTTGCCTAAAGGCTTCTCCAGATAACCTAAATTACAGCAAGTGTTGGAGATGCAACGATAATTATCCGAATTGTTATTTTTATGTTTTAGCCTTTCTCCTCCATACTACAATGAGAGCCATCTTCCAATTAAAAATCTGCACACAGGCTGATTAAGGGTGACTGGCATATCAGCCAAGACCTGGAAACTGGGGCCGACAGTTAGGATGAAGTGGTATAAAGGATCTATTTCTGTACATTGAATCTAGTGTTTGAAATCTAGACTTCAAAGCTAATGAAGCTATGGAGATACAGAAACTGCAGATGCTGGAATCTTGAGCTAAACACAACGTGGTGGAGTAAAGGGCCTGTCCCACTTGGACAACATAATCCACGAGTTTAGAAGACCCTAGACGAGTTGAAAAAAATGTCAAGGTCGTGTTGACTCGCTGAAGTAAAAGACCGCCTATGACCTCCTACAACTTTGTCTACGACTTCCTATGACCCCCCTGGATCTCAGTCTATCACACCTAGCTACGAGTGGAAAATGATCGCATGATAAAATGATGTCAGGTTTGCATTTTTTCTCGGACCAGTTACCGACCTACGACTACCTACGACTATCTACGACTACTATCACGACCTACTACGACCTACCTACGATCTACCTACGAGTAATAAGTATCCGTTTTTTCCATGCCAACCTTTTTTTTACTCGTGGGCATTTTTTACAGGCTGGAAAAAACAGCGCGACCTACTTGAGGCCACGAGTACGCGGAGACCACTCACGAGCATGAGGAAGAGTTACGAAGACCTCCTACGACCTCGTGGCGACCATGCTGCGAGTATGAGTCAAGGGCAAACTTGGCAGAGGTCGCCAATTAGGTCATGAAAGTTGGACAAGGGCTTGACTGGCTCAGGTAGCATCTGCAGATGGAATGGATAAGTGTAATTTCAGGCTGGAATCCTTCTTCAGTCTGAATGTGGTACTGTGAAGGCTGAAAAAACCTGAGAGTTGGACATGGCGATAGATGGATACATGTGAAAGGTGTTTGTTTTCAAGATGGGTGGAGTAAATAAAAAAGGCTAGAGATGAAACCACAAAAGGGGGTCAGAGAAGGAGAGAAATGGATATATCTGGAAGGGAAGATGAGGGTGGGGCGATGGGAAAAAGAGGAAGAAATATGGGAGAAATATGTATGCACCGGGATGCAGGGGTGCAGGAATGGGAGAGAGGTTGGGGGTCTTGCTTAAAATTAGAGAATTCAGTGTTCCAACCATTGGGTGTAAGCTACCCAAGAGGAATATGAGTTGCTGTTCCTCCAGTTTTCATGTGGCCTCACTCTGGCAATGGAGGACCCTAAGAACACAAATGTCAAGCTTTGTCACTCCACACATCTGCCAATCAAAAACCCTCACCTATATCCACCCAACACTTAACAGGCTTTGTCCCATCCTCATCTTTCTTTGCCAGCCTTCACCCCCGACTATCTGTCTGCAATTGACCCATGGCCCTCCATATCCTTCCTTTCCATAGATCTGTACAACGTCTTTCTAAAGTAGTGCTTATGCTACTACCATCAGCAGTTGTATCATCAATGAAGATAAGTGAGCCAGTACCTTCAGCAGCCATACATGCCCAGGCCATAACACCTCCACCACCATGTTTCAAAGATGAGGTGGCATGCTTTGGATCTTTGGCAGTTCCTTCTCTCCTCCATACTTTGGTCTTGCCATTACTCTGATATGCTGATCTTCGTCTCATCTGTCTACAAGACATTTTTCCAGAACGGTGGTTGCTCTTTTAAGTATTTCTTGGTAAACTGTAACCTGGCCATTCCTGTTTTTGTGGCTAACCAGTGGTTTGCATCTTGTAGCTTCTGTATTTCTGTTCATGAATTCTTCTGCGGACAGTGGTCATTGACAAATCCACACCTGACTCCTGAAGAGTGTTTCTGATCTTTCGGACAGGTGTTAGGGTTTTTTTTCGTTATTATAGCGAGAATTCTTCTGTCATCAGCTGTGGAGGTCTTCCTTGGCCTGCCAGTCCCTTTGCGATTAGTAAGCTCACCAATGCTCTCTTTCTTCTTAGTGATGTTCCAATCAGTTGATTTTCGTAAGCCTAATGTTTTGCTTTTGTCTCTAACAGTTTTATTCTTGTTTCACGGTCTCATAATGACTTCTTTGACTTTCATTGGCACAACTTTGGTTTTCATGTTGATAAACAGCAATAAAAGTCTCCAAAGGTGATGGGAAGGCCTCTAACCTGGCAAACAGCCATCCACAATTACTCTCTGGTATCTCCCATTCAGCCACTGTTGAATCCTTCTTGCTACTCCACTATTAATACCCAACAATTGATCCTTCTTAACCAACCTTCCATGTGGAACCTTGTCAAAGGCGTTACTGAAGTCCATATGGACAACATCCACCACTTTACCCTCATCAATTTCCCTAGTAACCTCTTCAAAAAATTCAATACGATTATTCAAACATGACCTTCCAGGCACAAATCCATGTTGACTGTTCCTGTTTATCCAGATGATTATATATATTATCTCTAAGTATCCTTTCCATTAATTTGCCCACCACTGACGTCAAACTAACAGGTCTATAATTGCTAGGTTTACTCTTAGAACCCTTTTTAAACAATGGAATAACATGCGCAGTATGCCAATCCTCGGGCACCATTCCCGTTTCTAATGACATCTGAAATATTTCTGACATTGCCCCTTCTATTTCTACACTAACTTCCCTCAGCCCTAGGGAATATCCTGTCAGGACCTGGAAACTTATCCACTTTTATATTTTTCTAAAGTGTCAGTACTTCCTCTTCTTTGATCCTCATAGTTTCCTTAGCTACCCTACTTTTCCCATACCTCACAGAATTCAATATCCTCCTTGGTGAATGCCGAAGAAAAAAAAATTTTCCCCATCTCTTTTGGCTCTGCAGATAGCTGTCCACTCTGACTCTCCAATGGACCAATTTTATCCCTCATTATCCTTTTGCTATTAATATAGCTGTGGAAACCCTTTGGATTTACTTCCGCCTTACTTGCCTTTTCTAATTTCTTTCTTAAGATTCTTTTTACATTCTTTATACTCCTCAAGCACTTCATTTACTCCATGCTGCCTATAATTATTGTAGATCTCTCTCTTTTTCCGAACCAAGTGTTCCTCAAAAAATTCCAAAAGATTAGTCAAGTATGATTTCCCCTTCATAAATCCATGCTGACTTTACCTGTCAGAGTCTTGCATTAAAATAATGCATTTTAATCCAACGGTCTTTACTTGCTCCCTGCCATGCTCCTGCCTGCCTTGTATAATGAACATTCTGAAGCTAACCTGTATCAAATTCCACACCACACCTTTGGATCCCACCTCCCCGCCAATCGAGATGAAACCATTCCAAGTATTAACAGCAAAACTGCCCATCCGGATATTGGTCCCTTTTCAGTTCAGGTGGAACCCGTTCCTCCAGTACAGGTTACTTCTGCTCCAGATGAGATCCCAATGGTCCATAAATTGGAATCCCAGCACTATCTCTTCAGCCGCACACTCATCTATCCTAAACTCCAATTCCTACCCTCAGTAATACGTGGCACTGAGCTAGCAGGCACAGGTCACTACCCACAATGGCCCTGCTTTTGAATCTTTTGCCTAACCCTCACATTCACTCATGTAAGATAAAGAGAATATGAATGTAATGTAAAAGCGGAGGAAAGGAAATAGATCGGGGGGGGGGGGGGGGGGGGGTTAGTGGGAGAAATGAATGTGCTTCCAGCTGTGGCACAGGATAGAGAGATAGGGAAATGGGGTGAGGTGGGTGTTGCTTAAAATTGGAGCTAACACTCATCCCCCATCCTTCCCCCCTCAGTTTCCCGTGCCTCTCCAAGATGCACATCCATTTATTCCACTATCCACTCAATTCCTCCATCCCTTCGCCCAATACCCTTTCCTCAGGCTTCATATTTCACTTATTTTATGTTATTTTATGGATTTGTTGTCTTTTCATATCTGGCCTTTGTCCACCCATCTGCCAATCACAACCCCCCCTCACCTGTGTCGCCAGCATTTATCCAGCTTTCTCTCCCCACTACAAATAGTCTGAAGAAAGGTTCCAACTCAAACCATATCCCATTCACGTAATCCAGAGATACTGCCCGACCCGTTGAGTCCTTGAAGCACTTCTGATTTTAACTAATTGGAGACAGTTGGTTTGTAAGTTTCAAGACTGCACCAACACTGGAGGTGTTGCAGAGAGTGTAGAATCACTCCTAAATATTCTACTGAGCAACAAATCAACCACCAGTTTAAACATTTCTCCCACCCGCCGCCTCACCGACACAGTGTGACTGTAGTGTATAACATGGATTGGGTGCACTGCTGCAACCTTCTAGAATCTTCCAGATCACTGGCATCTGCCACCTGTAGGGAAGAAAAAAGGAGCCGGATGAAAAAGCAGCCATTTCCAAGGTTTTCTCCAAGTTAAATGTAATCTCACTTTGAAATAAACATGGCTGTTCCTTTATTGAATCAGGATAAACAGCAGTGTTGTAATGTTACACTGACTCCAGTCCAAAAAACGTTAATTCTTTGTTTGCCATTTGTTAGCACATTTTAGAAAATTGTCTAGATTTTGTTGCAGGCAGCCAAAGGCTGATTCATTTGCAGAGTAATGAAGAATGTAATAAAAACAAAAAATCTTCATGTGCTGGAAATCAGACACAAAAACAGAAAATACTGGTAAAACTCAGCATCAGTGGAAAGAGAAACAGTCAACAGTCTAAAGAAGGGTTTCGGCCCGAAACGTTGCCCATTTCCTTCGCCAGTCTGAAGAAGGGTTTTGGCCCGAAACGTTGCCTATTTCCTTCGCTCCAAAGATGCTGCTGCACCCACTGAGTTTCTCCAGCATTTTTGTGTACAGTCAACATTTAAGGTCGATGCCCATTCAACAGAATCAGTAACGAGAGAGATGCAAGGTAGTTTTCATTGGATGAGGAGGCGAGGGAAGGATGTGTAAAGCGAAGGGAATGAATGCGATGTGATTAATTGAAATGGCTTCATGACTGCAGTTACCAGCACATTAAGACTCTTTGTCTGGGTAATGAATAGTCAATGTTGTGGTCAGAACAAACAGGCTAGAACTGATGAGTTAGAAAAGAAAATTGACTTGACATGATGAAAATGGAATATTCTGGACAATCTATGCAGGATAGGCAGATTATGTGGAAAGAGACACAGTTAACTTTCCAGATGAGGGACAAGCACCGGTCATCACTCAGAGAAAAATATGATGCATTCCACGTTATACATCACACCATTTACCTGGCACTGAACTAGAAGTTGCAAATTAACCATTTTGAATATGTGCCTGGAATAGAACTTAGATCCCAAATCTTCTGATCTGTGTGCTGCGGAAACATGTTTGTCAGCATACCAATATTTCACAGAAGATAAATGACAGATAAGCTCAGCAAACACCACTATAGCAGTTGTTTCCTGCCAGCTCAACAGCAAAAAGATATTTTGCAGAGACATGCTGTGCAGGTAATATATAAATTACCTGATGTAAATGTAGATGGGTTGTTAAGAATGTTTGTTGACTATACTAATATTGGTGGAGTTGCCGATAGTGAGGAATGCTGCCAGAAGACAGAGCGGGATCAAATGTAAGAAGAGAGCATCCAGTTAATGGCAAGACCCGTAAAAGCATTGGCGTGCAGAGGGATCTTGGAGTCCAATTTCATTGTTTACAGAAGGTGGCAGCAGAAGTAGATAAGGTGGTAAAGGAGATAAATTGTGTGCTTGCCTGCATTGCGAGGGGGATTGAATACAAGAGTCTGGGAGTCACGATGCAGCTGTATAGGACTTTGGTTAGGCTACATTCGAAGTATTGTCTGCAGATCTGGTCGCCCCACTACGGGAAAAACAGTTCATAAGATGTGGAGGTTTTCGAGAGGGTGCAGAGGAGGTTTCCCAGAATGCTACCTGATTAGTTTAGTTTAGTTTATTATTGTTACATACACTCAGGAACAGTGAAAAGCTTTTTGTTGCATGCCATCCTGTCAATGAAAAACCTACACATGATTACAATCATGCTGTCCACAGTGTAGAGGTACAAGATAAAGGGGGCAACATTCAGTGCAAGAAAAAGTCTGATAATGTTTATTAAAGATAGTTCAAAGGTCTCCAATGTGGTAGATGGGAGGTCAGGACTGCACTCTCTCTGGTGAAAGGACTTTCCAGTTTCCAGTTGTCAGGGTTTCAATGACTTGAATTTGCTTCGTTGGAATGTCAAAGGTTGAGGGGAGACTTGATAGAAGTAAACAAAATTATGAGAGGCATGGATAGGGTAGATGGTCAGAACCTTTTATCCAAGGTTGGAAAAGTCAAACACTAGAGGTCACAGCTACAAGGTGGGGTGTCTTAGAGTATCTCCGAGTCATACAGCAAAGAAACAGGCCCTTTGACCCAGCTGGCCCATGACAACCAAGGTGCCACATCTACACCTGGCCATGTTTGGCCCATATCCCTCTTAAATTTTCCTTTCAATGTACCTGTGCGTATGTCTTTTAAATGTTATTGTTTCTGCCTCAATTACAGTACCTCCACCGGCAGCTCATCTCTTGTGCCCATCACCCTGTGTTTGGAAAACGTTCCCCTTCAAGTCAAGTCACTTTTATTTCTATAGCACATTTAACAAACAACTCTCGTTGGCCAAAGTGATTGACATTGGTGGAGGTATTAACGTTATACAACATTGGTTCATAGATTAAGTGCATACATAAATACATACATATAGCCCTCTCACCATCAACCTAATCCCCTGGTTCTTGATTCCCCTACTCTGGATAATAGACTATCCATCCTATCCCCTCATGATCATATACAACTCTATAATATCACCTCACATCCACGCACTCTCCACAGAATACAGTCCTAGCCTGCCCAATCGGTCCTTATAGCTCAGTCCCTCAAGACCTGACAACATCCTTGTTCAGGTAAATCTCTACATTATTTCTAGTTTAACAACACCTTCTATAGCTGGGTGACCAACTCTGATCACAATACTACAACTGTGGCCTCATTAGTACTTTGTACAGTTGTAACATCCAAACTTCTACCCACAAAATCCTGATTAATGAAGTCCAAAGTGCCAAAATCCTTTTTGCCCAGCTTATCAACCTCTGTGCTACCAATTTCAATGAACTATTCACCTGCATTCCGAGATCTCTGTTCTGCAAAACTCCCCAGTCCTGATATTTATAGTGAAGATCCCGCCCAGATTAGAGTTCCCGAAATGCTGTACCTCACATTTATCTGCATTCAACTCTATTAACCATTATTCTGCCCCCTTGCCAACTGATCAAGATCCTGCTGCACTTTTTGACAACTATTTGCACTGTCTACAATACCAGCTACTTTAATGTAATCTGCAAATTTACTTACCATGCCTTGTAGGTTCACATCCAAATTGTTGATGTAAACCACAAACAGCAGTGGATCCAGCACCAATCCTTGAGGCACGTCACTAATCAGAGTCCCCAAGTCCATAAAACAATGTTCCACCATCACCCTCTGTTTCCTGCCATAAAAATAATTTTCTATCCAGGCCATTAGCTATCTTTGCATCCCATGCAATCTAACCTTCCAGAACAGCTACCATGTGGTACCTCATCAAATGCCTTGCTGAAATCTATGTAGAAAATGTCTACAGCTCTGCCATCAACCTATATGGTTACATAGAGTCATACAGTGATACAGTGTGGACACAGGCCCTTCGGCCCAACTTGCCCACCCCAGCCAACAATGTCCCAGCTACACTAAACCCACTTGCTTGCGCTTGGTCTATCTCTCTCCAAACCTGTCTTATCCATGGACCTGTCTAAATCTTTTCCCCTTCATCTTGAACCTATGACATCTGGTCCACGATTCCCTTACTCTGGGCAAGAGACAGTGCACCTCTTGATCAATTCCTCTCATGATTGTGTACACCTCTATAAGATTACCCTACTAAACCTCCCTCTATAGCTCGCACCCCCCAGTCCTGGCAACGTCCTCGTAAATAATTTGTGAACCTATTCAAGCTTGACATTATCTTTCCTATAACATGGTGCCCAGAACTGAACACAATATTCTAAATGTGGTCTCACCAACATCTTATACACTGCAACATGACCTCCCAACTTCTATACTCAATACTCTGACTGATGAAGGCCAAAGTGCCAAAAGCCTTTTTGACCATCCTACCTACCTGCGAGTCAACCTTCAAGGAACCATGCACATGTACTGCTAGATCCCTCTGCTCTACAACACTACCCAGGGGCCTACCATTTACTGTGTAGGTCCTGCCCTTGTTCGACATCCCAAAATGCAACACCTCACACTTCTCAGTATTGAATTCCATCAACCATTCTTCCGCCCACCTGGCCAATTGATCCAGACGTGTACAAGAAGGATGAGTTGCACCTGAACTGGAAGGGAACAAATATCCAGGCAAGCAGGTTGGCTCTACTATATGGGTGGGGTTACACTATATGGGGTGATCCACAGAGGTTACATGCACTCCCTGTCTATTTCCTTTTCTCATGCTCACCCACCCTCTCTATTCCTGGACCATGGGCATTATGACTTCACTGCACATCTTATCAAAGAAGCTCTCATTCTCCTGGATAGTCCAAAGGTCATCCAGATGCACGTCTTGCTTCCGATCACAGTCCTTAACACGCTGTACCTGGACACAATAACTACAGGTATAATAGTTACGGTCTCCAGCAGTTTTCCTACCTTCCCACATCCTGATTGAGGAGTATTGAACCAATTTACCTGCCACCTGCGCTGCACTCACCCAAGAAAGAAAAAAACAATCACAAGACTCACACACGTGCAGAATTTACGTTATCTTCTAAACCAACTTGCCCCCCCCACACAACACTTGCCCCTCCCCCCCACACACACAGCACTTGCCCCTCCCCCACACACACAGCACTTGACCCTCCCCCACACAACACTTGCCCCTCCCCCCCACACAGCACTTGCCCCCCCCCCACACAACACTTGCCCCTCCCCCACACACATCACTTGCCCCTCCCCCCCACACAACACTTGCCCCTCCCCCCCACACACAACACTTGCCCCTCCCCCCCACACAACACTTGCCCCTCCCCCCACACACAGCACTTGCCCCTCCTCCACACACAGCAATTGCCCCCCCCCCACACAACACTTGCCCCTCCCCCACACACAGCACTTGCCCCTCCCCCACAGAGCAGCTCTTGCCCCTCCCCCACATACAGTACTTGCCCCCCCCCCCCCCAACACAGCATCTGACACACCGCCCTTCCCATTAATGCACAATCTTTTAACTAGGGTAGGGAAGTCAATAACCAGATGACAAAGGTTTAAGGTGACAGGGAAAAATTCATTAGAAATCCAAGGGACAACTTTTTTACACAGAGAATGGTGGGTTTTCTGTTACGAGCTGCCAGAGGAGGGACAGTAGCTGTGGCAGGTACTATAACAGCATTTAAAAGACACGTGGAGAGATACATGAAAGGAATGGTTTAAAGCCATATGGGTCAAATGTGTGCAAAAGAGACTAGCTTAGATGGGGCAATTTGGTGAGCATGGACAATTGGGGCTGTCGAGCCTGTTTCCATGCTGTATGACTCTATGACAGATGGATAACTTGCCCCATGTGATGCTGCTAAACAAGATGAGAGTGCAAGGTATTAGAGGGAAGATACCTGCATGGATAGCAGGTTGGCTGAATGGCAGAAGGCAAAGAGTGGGAAAAAGGGACTTTTTGTGATAGGCTACTGGTGACTAGTGGTGTTCCGTTGGGGTCGGGGTTGAGGCCGCTACTCTTCACATAGTTTATCAATGATTTGGATGAGGAAATTTGGCTGTTTGTAGATGATACAAAGATAGGTGGAGGAGTAGCTAATGTAGAGGAAGCAGGGAGTCTGCAGAAGTACTTGCACAGGTTGGAAGTTTTACTGACTGTCAAGTCAAGTCAAGTCAAGTCAAGAGAGTTTATTGTCATGTGTCCCAGATAGGACAATGAAATTCTTGCTTTGCTTCAGCACAACAGAACATAGTAGGCATGAATACAGAACATATTAGTGAGTCCATATACCATTATATAAATATATACACACATCAATAAATAAGCAGATAAAGTGCAAATAAACAGATAATGGTCTATTAATATTCAGAGATTTGTTACAGTTGAGTTTAATAGTCTGATGGCTGTGGGGAAGAAGCTGTTCATGAACCTGGACGTTGCAGACTTCAGGCTCCTGTACCTTCTACCTGAAGGCAGCAGGGAGATGAGTGAGTGGCCAGGATGGGCCAAATGGCCTAATTCTGCTCCTATGACATGAACATAAAAACACGAGAGTATGAAGTATTTTTGTTCTCTTCTACACTGGAGACTGTGATATAGGGCACAATAAAAATGAATTAAATCTGCATTCAGCATGGTGTGGTATTTTCAGGCGACTGCTGAGAGTGCGGGTGGGCTGGGTGCTCTGAACTGTTTGCAAATTGCCAAAGCACCAGGTGGTGGAAGGATGGAAATGAGAAGAGCACCCACATGGTCTGGATCACACTGTGGACACTGGGATCAACCATCTCCTCGCTGAAGGTAAGCGTCTTTAACTGTCTGCTTCTTGGATGCAGGTATCGGCTCGTACACACGTTTCCGTTTCAAATTCAATAGATAATAGACAATAGGTGCAGGAGTATATCATTCGGCCCTTTGAGCCAGCACCGCCATTTACTGTGATCATGGCTGATCATCCACAATCAATACCCCGTTCCTGCCTTCTCACTATATCCCTTGACTCCGCTGTCTTTAAGAGCTCTATCTAACTCTCTCTTGAAAGCATCCAGAGAATTGGCCTCCACTGCCTTCTCAGGCAGAGAATTCCACAGATTCACAACTCTCTGGGTGAAAAGGTTTTTCCTCATCTCCAATCTAATGGCTTACCCTTTATTCTTAAACTGTGGCCCCTGGTTCTGGACTCCCCCAACATCGGGAACATGTTTCCTGCCTCTAGTGTGTCCAAACCCTTAATAATATTTTCTGTTTCAATAAGATCACCTCTCACCCTCTAAATTCCAGAGTATACAAGCCTTGCCGCTCCATTCTATCAACATATGACAGTCTGCCATCCCGGGAGAGAACCTACGCTGCACTCCCTCAATAGCAAAAATGTCTTTCCACAGATTTGTCCAGAAAACTGCACACAATACTCCAGGTGTGGTCTCACTAAGGCCCTGTACAACTGCAGAACGACCTCTTTGCTCCAATACTCAACTCCTCTTGTTATGAAGGCCAACATGCCATCCGCTTTCTTCACTGCCTGCTATACCTGCATGCTTACTTCAGTGACTAATGAACAAAGAGCCCAAAATCAAGTTGTGCTTCCCCTTTTCCCAACTTGACACCATTCAGATAATAATCTGCCTTCCTGTTTTTGCCACCTAAGTGGATAACCTCACATTTATCCACATTAAACTGCATCTGCCCACTCACCCAACCTGTCCAAGTCACCCTGCAATCTCACAGCATCATCCTCACAGTTCACACCCCCACCAGCTTTGTGTCATCTGCAAATTTGTTAATGTTACTTTTAATCCCTTCATTGGTTTCTCAAGAGAAGATGAAAGAAAGAAAATGGATGGGATAAACCCATTAATGGACAGGTTCTTTCTCATTGGTGCATTCCAGCAGACTGCAGTTCACGCCTTACTTCGTTCAAAATCTATTGGTTGTTTGGAGCAAAACATCATTTACTATGAAAACTGTTATCAAAGAATTAACTCTCAGATACGTTAGTGTGTCAGAAGATTTTGGAGAGACCATTCTATGTCCGTAGTGGGTGTTCAGTTGAAGTCCTGGTGTCATCGCTGCAATTGGCCGCTGGGAGAATGCTGCGGTCCTTCTTGACTTTGGTTGTATTGCAGATTTGGAACTGTGAGTTCATTGAGAATGTTGAAAGTATTCGGTGATCAATTAACATGCTATTTATTATTATACTCTATATTCCCGTATCTTTATAGCTGCATAATTGAACGTTGTGGTGTATGGACTGTGGATAGTAGAAAATATTTATTCTCTGAATGGAGACACAAGGGCCTGCAGATGCTGCTTTACTAAAAAAGACACAATTTGCTGGAATTACACAGCGGGTCAGGCAGCGTCTCTGGAGAACTTGGATAGATGACATTTCAGGTCGGGACCCTTCTTCAAACTGTTGCTGCCTGATCCACTGAGTCACTCCAGCACTTTGTGGCTTATCACTAAATGTTGTGATTATTAAAATAGTGATTTATTAAATTGATGATAAATTTCTGCCACGTGTGAAATGCCCACCTGTCCAGATCAGGAGTTTGGGTATTTTTATAATGAGCGCACAGGAGCAGAGATGAGAAAATATGCTCATATACTTCAAATTTATGACGGGAGAAGTGACCTATTCAAGTGTGGCAATTATGTTTATAAATTATTCATTATTTTCTAATATTTTCTAACTGAGCCATTTGGTAACTAGTTGCTGACTTCTGCCGGAACAGTGTGTGTTTGGATAATGTCGCCGAGATGAACACATTTAGCGTCCCATTCCGATTTTGCAAACAGATT